>NW_023504757.1:0-32777 GCF_004664715.2 Peromyscus leucopus | reverse complement strand
TGTATGTACATGCATTCATATATATATAATATATATTCATATATAAACATTTACACACATATGCACACACAGACACAGACAGACAGACAGACAGACAGACACACACACACCCCTAAATACAACCTGCTCAGTCTCTATAATGTTACTCATACGTGTGTTCTCAGGGTTGGTCATTTGCTGTAGGATAACCATGTTCTCTTCACTGGAGAAAGACTATCCTGCTCTCAGAATTCCTCAGTTGCCTATAGTTACTTGAGTAAGGTTGAGGCCTGTGATATTTCTCCCTCCATGTTATCATGTCCATCACTGTCCTATCTGAGCTGAATTTTTTTGAGACAGGGTTTCTCTGTGTATAGCCCTGGCACTCTCTCTGTAGACCAGGATGGCCTTGAACTTACAAAGATCCACTTGCCTCTGCCTCCTGAGTGCTGAGATTAAAGGCGTGTACCACCACGACCTGAGCTGAATTTAGGCAGAATTGTTGGTGAGACTTTTGTAGTATGGCTTCTAACATTACCAGGAGACTTGATCCTACAGCCAACTCTCAGTTCCTCTGCCTCTTACAGTCTTCTCACTCTTCTGTAATGACCCCTGAGCTGTAGGGTATGGAAGCTCTATTACAGATGTAGCAATTGGAATTGGCTCTACAACTTTATTTTGGTTGGTTGTGGTTTTCTCTAATGGTCTTCATCTGTTGCAAAGAGAAGTTTTCTTTATGATGGATGATGTCTAAACTTTATTTTTAAATCTGAAGATTAGGAGCTAGAGTTCTCATATGACAGAGAACATGTGATGTTTGTCTTTCTGGATCTGCATTACTTCATTCAATTTGATGATTTCTAGTTTCATGCTTTTATGTCCACCTTTCTTGATTTTATTTTTTCTTTACAGCTAAATAGTGTTTCATAGTGTATGTGTACCACATTTTCATTATCCATTCATTAGTTGTAGGAGAGTTGTTTTCATTTCCTAGATATTGTGAGTAGAGCAAGTAATGAACAAGGCCAAGCAAATATCTGTAGAGTAGGATGTTGAGTCCTTTGGGGATATGCCAAGAAATGCTATAGTGTGTCATATGGTAGATATATTTCTAGCTTTTGGAGAATTCTTTACATTGATTTCCATAGTGGCTGCACCAGTTTGTAATCCAACCAAGAATGAATTTCCCCCACATCACCTCCAGTGTTTGTTTTCTATTGTTGTATTAACTTTTGAAATTCTGAATGGGGCAACATGAAGTCTCAAAATTGTTTGTATTTGTGTTTTCCTAACTACTAGTGCAGAGAACTTTTAAAAATATTTTTTCTGAGATACACTTGTTCTCTATCTTTCTATCCTTTAATGTCTTTTATATAGTTCCAAGGCCCATTTTATGAATGTGTCATGTATTTATTTGATGCTTCATTTTGACTTCTTTATAAATTTTGGGTATTAATCTTCTGACAGATGCATAGATGGCAAGCATTGCCTCTCATTATGTGGACTTTCTTCTCACTCAATTGATTGCTTCTTTAGCTTCACAGAATATTTCAGTTTTGAAGTTTACACTTGTCAATTGTCTTAATTCACAGCAATGAGTCTCTACTAGACCATTTCTGTCTGCTGGGAGCATAGATGAGGAGTTAGTCCATGTGATTGTAACTTTTCTCATCTGAGATATTGGGTCACTTATATGTTTTGCTTTAGGGAGAGCCCTTCTTTCACTTATGTATGCAATGATGAGGCCACTGTGGTCCAAGGCGTGGTTTCCAAGCAATAGTCACACAGATACGCCTGGACAAACTCATTAGGTTACAAAACAACTGATATTAAGGGGTTTATTGACTTGAGGGGTTTGAGAAGCTTAGAGTGTAGATATGAGAGGTCTAAGATAAGAGTGAAACAGAATTATTTATATATGTATGGAACTGTCAAAGAATAAAATTTTTAGTAAAATATGTTACATGGTATATATGTGACAATTGACCTCTTTTGAAAAAAAAGAAGAAAATAATTGTAACATATTGAATGAACTATGCAACTCAAGACACTATGTGAATTTAGTTTCATGGACATGGGCCCCTAAGTACTACATAGTACTTCTTAGAAGCAACCCCTCCACCATGTTCCAAAAGCCAATCTTAACTTTAGTGACATTTCTGAGATATGTGTCTTTCCCAAAAAATCAACAATTCTGGAATCACAGTAGAAGGGAAATCAGTTTTAAGTCTTCCGTCTTCTGCTTTTGTTTCCTGTTTTCAGTGAGTAAGAATGAGAGGAGAATCCACATTATAATCGAATTACAGACTAATGATATGTTTCTCTGTTTGCTGACCTTTTCAAACAGATCCTTCACTTACTAAAGTTTTGCAAGAGCTGTACCATTGTATTTCTTGATTTTATACTCAGGATCAATCTGGACATAAGAAGGCACATGTATGATTTTATATTTTCCAAACACCTGTGTAAGGAATATCATAGCTTCTACAATTTTGCTAGTACCCAGCCATTTGACAGAAACATTGCAATATGTTTATTATGCTATCTAACTGGAGTTTTACTTTATATTTTCAGAATGAATAATGTTGACTTCTTACATGACTATTTCATTTCATTATTTTCCATAGTCATCTGTACCTACTGATAAATATTTGCTGTGTTTATTTTTATTATGCTATTAGGGATTTTTCTTTATACATTCTGAGTATATTTGTTGCTATAAATGATGTTTTGATATATATTCTCCAAAGATGTGAATTTTTTTTAAGCATTTCTTTAATATATCTTAAAGTCCCAAATATCTAAAATTTGATAAGATTTACCTCTCCCCCTCTGTTTCTCTCTTTCATAAGACAATGTATACACTCAATGATGTTTTCTTTAACAAATCTTTCATTGCTCCAATATTCAAACTTTAAAAGCTTCTTGTGACAATTTATCCCAAATTTTATTCAGCTTTTTCTCTTTAATATATGAAATATGGTGTATTTTAGTTTTGCTGAAATGTGGTGATATTGTTTGTGCTTTAATAATATAAAGCTTGCCTGGAGATCAGAGGGAAAACCTAGCCATTGTAAGTAAACATGAAAGTCATGTAATGTTAGCACATGCTTTTAATCCTATCAATTGAGACGCAAGGGATTTGTCTGAATCTATGTGAGTTCGAGGCCACACTGGAACAGAGCCAGGCATGGTGGCACATGCCTTAAATTCCAACACTAGTTAATGGAGGTCTGAAGGTCTCTACAGACAGACAGAAAGTAACAGAGCTGGGCAGAAAGAGGAAGTGATGTAGCTGTCAGAGAGAACAAATCTGATGGCAGAACAGCAAGGCATATAGGCGTGGGTAAGACAGGAAGTATCTTGCTTTTTGGAAGCTGCAGAGTTGGTGAGATGAGCTTAGCATGTTCCTATTCCTCTCATCTCTCTGAGGTTTTAACCCCAATTTCTGGCTCCAAGTTTTTTATGCAATAAGACCATTTAGAAATTTGTCTACAGTGAAACTCTCTCTGATTTTCCTGTATGTAGCTCTGCCTTACTATGGAAATGATTCAGAAGTTTCTGATTACAGATCTTCATTTCCCCCTGAAAGAAAAATGTTGTAAAGGAACAATATTCTTGACTCATATGCTTACCAAAATCCTTTCACCACATTGAATATTCACCAGCATCATACTCCTTGATTTTTCATAAAATATATATTTTTATTCTTCTAAATTAATATATATATTTGATCACCAGTACTTTATAAAGGTATGATTTCTGACAAAAACAAACTATGTTTAAATAGCACCAAGATGAATCATATGATGATTCTGAAAATTAAATACTCATTAATTTTCAGATGAGTGACAAATTCTTTCTGAGTCTGCAACCTCAAGCAATAACTTTAGCTTTGGATTCCTTTATAATCTGAGGCAATTTGCATCACTCATTCAGGTTGAGTTCAAATCAGAACAGATTTATTTTATTATTTCCTTCTTTTCCTCTTCTGTATGGTAGGAATATGCCCTGGATATTCCCAGTGTCCTTTCTGGAACAAAAGCATATGAAATCTCTATTTACTACTTCACCAGTGTGTCTCAGCATCCCAAATAGCTAAAGATTGTTAAGATTTTCCTTTTCTCTCCATCTTCTTTGAAAGTCCTAGGACAAAACATTAACTCATTGGTGATTTTGCTAAAGAACTTTCCCTATGTCCAATGTCCAAATTCTTAGAGCTTAACATGATTAGTTCTTTGGCTTCTTGTATTAAAAACATAGATCTGTAGTTCATCTGGATGTGGCTCTAGCATAGAGTGGATAGGGACTTTGAATTTTTTTCTACTCCCAAATATGTTTAGGACTAGTTGTCTCATGCTTATTAAAATCCTTTTGGTTAGAATATCCATTGAGAACTTTCTATTGTAAATAAAATAAATTAATGTATTTTATTATTCCCAAATTAATATATACATTTTGACCCCATTGTGTTATAAAGGAGACATGAATTCTTCTAAAACATACTGAGGTTTTAGCAAGTACCAACTTGAATCAACCATGAAAGTCTAAAAAGTAAATACTCTTTCATTTGAGTGACAAATCACCCCAGAGTCCCCAACCTCAACAGTTCCCTGTGGCTTAGGTTTCATGTATAATTCTAGGCAATTTGCTTCGTTCATTCAGGTTGAGGTAAAATTAGGACAGATTTTAAATATTTCCTTCTTCTCTCATTTACTCTTCTCTATGTCATTAACGTTTGTGAATTTCCCTGTCTTTGCTTCAGTATAAGCTTTTGTATAAACTCAATTAACATTTCATTTTCTGAAAAGCTTTGTAGTCTCTGTAATCATAAAGAAGTGATATTTGTTTACTAGCAAATTTCACAATATTGAAAGTAAAGAATGTACTGTGTCTACAAATTTGTTTGCTTTGTAAAAATTCAATGTGTTTTCATTTCAATTTTCTTTTTTTTTTTTTTTTTTTTGTTTTTTTTTTTTTTTTGGTTTTTCGAGACTCTGTGTTTTGCACCTTTCCTGGAACTCACTTGGTAGCCAGGCTGGCCTCGAACTCACAGAGATCCGCCTGCTCTTCGAGTGCTGGATTTCCATTTCATTCACATTTTCTAATGCTTTTACTTCATTTCATGCTAATCTTAAAAGTGAGGAGCCTTAAGCACTCAATCTGATCTTCTTAACAGAATTCAACAAAACATAGTAACTATTAATTGCAAGTTCACTGAGTAAAAATACCCAGAATATTTACACAAGAGATTCATATGAAGGACACATTGATCATCAGAGCTTTCACTAATTCTGATTGCTGACCTTTTACTAAGACTTTGCTAGAACAAAAAACCCCAGGCATCTTCCAAGACAAATACAACTTTATACATGTGAAGAAACAAAGCTACTGTCCTTAATTTCTATGTCTTGGTCTTAGTTTTGTTCTTTTCCTACTTTATTCAGCATGGCATTGTTACCTATATCTGGTTCTATTTCTGCAATTAACTTTTTGCAAAATATCTATTGACAGACACTATCCTCAAATGCCAGTGAGTTGTGGTAGTTTGGGAGAGACTCAATTAAAACTATGTGTGAAAATATCTTTAAAAACTCTGAAAACATGTAAAGAATAATTAATACTGAGTCAACTTCACTTCAATGAAGAGAACATTAATAATGAAAATAATAAAGTAAAATAATTGTCCTGAATGTAAAATGTTTTAGCACCAGTAATTGTGTTATATTTTTGAAAGAATATTCTGACTAAAATGGCAGATATTGAATTATGTTCTTTACATATTAAATCCTGTTTTAATACACTATTTAATTTTCATTTGAAATGGAACTATATCATATTCCTCCCACCTTTCTTTCCCCATTCTCTCCCAGCTAGAACCCCTCCATGGCCTAACTCTCAAGTAAACGTATATTACGGATTCTTTTTCTTTGATTATTAATTATTATATTAATGTATTAATCGTACACATCAATATGGTCGACTATACCGTGACGATTATATACATGAGTGTATTATGCGTGTGTGAACACGGATATTGTTAATTAATGCATATTTAGTATTATGGTTTAGTTGTGGTTTTTTGGGTGTGTGTGTTGTGTGTGTGTGGGTGTATAATTATTATTTGTTGCACATGACTCGAGAAGTCTGTTTTTGTTGGTTTTTTGTATTTGGGGTGTTATTTTATTGGTTGCAAAATGTTTTGACTCAGCGTTTGAGGAGGGTGTCTGTGGGATCTCACTAGTTCAGGGATAAAATTGTTAGGGGGGGTTTCGTGTCACATTTGTGTTGCAGAGGGGTGGAGTGCAGTCTTGAGGGTATTTTTGGAGGTGCTTAGAGAGGTGGGAGGGGGATGTTGCATGTTGGCTCCTAAAATTTTTCCCCCTTTTGCCTACATTCATGGGATTGGTGTGTTATTTGGTGTATTGTGTGTGGTTTGGTTTGGTGTGCTTTGCCTTCATTTGTGTTGTGTGTTGTTTTCCAGCGTCGAGTTTATCAGTGTAAGACATATGGCTTATCAAGATGATTGTGGCTGGGTATTTGGTTTGGATTTTACAATTTCTTTGCTGTTCTCTGTCCCTGAAACTATATTCGTTGCATTCGCAAGTTTGATGGAGGGAGCTGAGTGTGCCAATCTTCGATGATGTAGTTCAGTGCATGTTTGGTGGGTTTGGGGAGATTTCCCTTCAGGATCCATTTGATTTCTGCAGATTGAAGTAATTCAATTGGGTTCTGTGATGGCCTCACATTTGATGTAAAGAGAGGTTCTTTTGCTGAGGAGTTGACAACCGTCCACTTATTGTGGCTCGGAAAGCTGAATATTTTAGAAGTTGTATTATATGTGGAATTGTTATGTCGTCGGTTTTTTAGTCATCATCCATTGACGGTAGTTAGAGGTTTCTGTTTTTTTCTATGAACCTTTAATTTTTTCTTCAGATAAGCCTTGTTTTTTGTGGTTAGAGGCGTATCTTTTCGCGGGGCTGTATCGATGGTTGTTTTTATTCATTCCATATCCACTTGGTGTCATTTTTGTGTTCTTGGCGTCCTCTTACAGTTCAGATGTTAGCTTTGGTTTGGTGCTACGTGGTTCCTCTCAATTTATGTGTAAGTGCCTCATGGTGGTGGCGTGCTGTTTAAGGCGATGATCGTTTGTCATGCTGGAATTTTTGTGATGGGAAGGGTCATAGGGTTTCGTTCAGTGGTAGACATCGGTTTGCTATATTACTGGGTCCATCCTTTGGTAGCGGATGAATAGCGAATTCTTTCTCGAGTGTTTTCTTGTGGGAACGAGGTGTGATTGTTTAGACCCTAGAGAGGTGTTGTTTTCTTTGCAGGATACGGATTTGGGTGTTCTAGTGGGTGCAAGTCTATTCTTAAGAAGGGGTAATCGTTATTGTCCTAGTGGTTTCTTTTACTGTATTATCAATAGTACTCTGCAGTTCATATTGAGCGGTTCACGGTCAAAGCGGTTCCCGATCGAGAGAAAAACAAAGGGCTATCAGCAACTACATATATGTTGATTTTCGTTTGTTGGTAGTCAGCTGTTTTTGGGCCTTTTTTACTCTTTGTCTTAACCTGTTGAACCTTAAATTCTGCATTCTGTTGAGGATGGAAGAGGAGGTGTTGGTAGTGTCTTTGTTTGTGTGTGTAATTTGGGAGTTCTAGGGTGGTTGTTTAGTCTATGATTCTTGTGGTGTGGGATTTTCGTTTGTCAGTTCCCTTGTGGCCTATTTCACTTCACCTATAAGATACATGGGATCATTATATGAGGATTGGGTGGTATTGGTATCAGTATGAGTTATATGTGAGGGTATACTCAGTGAGGGTAAGTGATACGGAGAGTTTTATTGGACAAACAATGCAGATGAATGGCATTGCGAAGGTATTAAGTTAACCGGGTCTAGTTTTGGGAGGTATATGTATTGTGCATATTGGTATGAATGTGTTTAGTGTTTAATTTGGGTGAGGTCAGGAAATTAATTGTTTTATTGTCTCGATAGGTCCTTCAGTCAAAAAAAGGGTTTTTTGGTTTGTAGAAGTGTTTTGTGGGCCGATCCTTTCGTGGGTCGTTTTGTGTTAGGGGTATTTTGGTGACGCTTCAACTGTGAAGAAAACTTCCCGGATGTGGAGTTTGTTCCATGTTATACAGTGTGGTTTCAGCATTCCATCTTTGTCTTTTAATCTGTGCTAATTTAGGTCACTTCTGGGAACTGGTTTCCACACGGCGGTGGGTCTTGGACTGTCAGTACGTGCTTGGTTTTATATTCCTTTCTGAGCTTTCTGTGTGTGAGGCTTCCAATGGTGGTATCATACTCATGATGTGAAGACATGGAGCTAGGAAAACAGAAGCAGACACGAATATGTAGTGTTGTAACTTGCGTGTAGTGTCTTGTCCTCTCGTGTGGTTTCTGAGTTACCTTTTTTCACTCCAGTATGATTGATGCTTTCTCAGTTCCAGTTAATTTAACCAGCACTCAAAGTTGATACAATGTTGGTGCGGCTGTTATGGCCTGATGTATATTAGTATATGGTATTTCATAGAGTTAAGTTGTATAGGCCATTTATGTTATTGGTGGGGTGGGAATTGCGTGCGTTTGATTGAGTTCTTTAGTTTCTGTTTTTCGCATTGGTCATTTATGATGTATTGGTAACAGCAGTCTCGAACTGATCTCAGCAGACTGAGCAAGGTGTCGGTGTCGCGACGGTGTTTAAATGTCTGTCTTTGAAGCTGAGGTGTGTGTTTTTGGTAGCGTGGGAGCAGCGAGGGTTGTCGATTTGGGAGGATCAGTGGAGTTCTGTATTGTTCGGATTACCATCTGCTGCGCCTTTAGCGTCTGTGGTCTTTTGATTTTAATAAAGTAATTGAGACCAACCCCCATGTTTTGATATTTGTCATTGGATATTGTTGTTGGTATTATGAACGTTTTGGTTTAGTGGCTTACTGTTTAAGGGTGGTCCATTTTATTCTTTTTGGATTGGTTTGGGTTGTTTTGTGGTGTATTGTCCGTTTTTGCGTATTACTTGTGTTTTGCGTCGTGTGGGGTGGTTAGTGTCATTTTTATTGTGCTGTGGTGTTCTTTCATGAGTGTATTCGAAATACTCTTCTCTTTCCTTAGGTTTTTGTGAATGTCTGTTTTTTGGTTCTTTGTCGTGCTTCTCTGTAGTGTGTGTGGGGTGGTCTGGTGTTTGTAGATAGATAGGTTGTTTAAAATCTCGAGTTTTGATCCGATGGGAGTATAGTTTTTTGTTTGACGGTCTGGTCTATGTGGCTGGATTGAGAAGTTTTTTGCTGTGCATCAATATGTGTGCGTGGGTCTTGGTGCTATTTCATGGTCTCTCTATTCGTCAATTTGGAGTAGGTTAGTTTCTAGTTATTTGTCAGGTAGCGCGTTACGTTCTCGCTGCTTTAAGAGTTGGGTCTGGGTGGAGGTATGTCGGAGAAGTCAGTTTGTGTTTATTTTGCGCTTTTGGGGCTCGTCTTGTGTCTTCTTGTATTGTTTTGCTTTGGTGCGAGCTATTTTTTGCCTTTGCGAGGTGCTTAAGTATTTTTTTCGGGGTTTAATTGCTGTATTGGTTAGGTGTGTTTAGTTATTTGGATGTGGGGTTACTTTTTTTTGTGAATGGGACCAACTTATGGTGTGTTTTGTGTAAACGCTTTCTCGGAGTTATTCTCACAGGGCATTGCTCTTTTAGGGACTTGCTTTAAGATTTCGTAATAGTGTTGTTCTTCTGATGATTTTGTCTGAATAATTGGGGTTCTGCTGCCTGGTGGAGGTTTGGTATTGCCGTGGTTTCTTCTGCCTGTGTGGGGTGGTGCTGTATTTATCTTTTTTCTGTTTGCAGAGGTTTGTGGCTTGGTTGCGTGTTCAGACTAAAAGTACCGGTGTGCCATATTTAGACGGCACAGAAGATCTGTAGTGTATGCAGAGGGGTCAGAGGAGTGCGGTTCTGAGGTGGGGCGTTGGGTTAGAGGTAAGGAGTGTGCTGTCTTGTCCAGAGGATGTGAGTGTTTCCAATTCCTGTAAGAGCTCACCCTGAGATCAGGCCTACACAACCTGTTTTCTGCTAGATATTTTCTAGGCTCTCAATTCAGGGGATCCTAACTTATGATCGTGGGTGCCTTGTATGTTCTAATTTTTGAGCAGAGTGACAGAATACGAGGGTAAGACACTTGGAGTACTGAGCAATGTAACGGCTATACCAGTTTAAATCGATTTAACCCATGTATTAATGAGTCAAGAGTTGAGAAGTCTTTAAAAGTGTCGAGAGAGATATATCGACGTCAAGTGCCATTGTGTGAGTGGCTCATAAACTTAATTATGGGTGTGCAGAGGTGTGTTGGTGAGCTTTGGGGAAAAGAGAGAGAGTATTCTTATTGTTCGTCACTTGTGCAGGGTTCAGGGGTGTTGGGTGGTGATAGTCTCGGGGCTCGTGAATCCTCGGGAGCACTAGGCGAGGCAGAGGGAGGTCACAGATACTGTGCTATGATTTTTGAGGCGGCATGGGGGCTTCTGTTGTGTCTATCGAGTTATGCAGTTCCGGGAGAGGGACCAGTCCACTCATTGGGGCTAATTATTATTTGCAGAGGAGATATGCGCCTCTTTGGCGGTCATCTACTGATACAGAAGGAGGAAAAGCCCTAAGAGATGATGATAGAGGCAAGCTCAAGGACCGGAGGACAATTAGCCTAGTTTTCATAAGGTTTATCTCAGCAGGAGGTGTTAACTGTGGAGGTGCGTAATCTGGCCAGGAGTCTGTTGACTCGGAGAGGAGATTGTGTGCATGTTTATCTAGGGCCAGAGGAGTACAAGATTTAGGTCATAGAGAGGTTTGATTTGTACAAAAGTGAATCGGGCAAGGCGATTGGCCTGATTGAGCATGTGAGATGGAGCGGTCTTTGGTGCTAGGTAACATGTGCCAACTGGTGGGGGTTTGTTCTGGAGAGTATGTTTTTTCTATCTGGTGGTTATACTGTTGCAATTGTTGAGTGGTTGTTGGGATGTTGTCCTATGTGTTCTTTTGTTGGCGGGTTTCGTCTTTGGGTTCTTTGGTGGTGTCTGGGTGCGTTTGGTTTTGGGGCTTTGCTGTGCTTGCCGAGTGTAGTAGAACTGGTGATTGTTAGAACTCATGAATACATGTGTCCGGGTTTCTAGTCTTATAATAAAATGGAATCCTGAGTGACGCACGCTTTGTGGGGGCAGAGGCTTGGCGCTTAGCTACATATTAGTATGGCGGATAGTCTGGAATACAGCGTTCGGGTTGGTAATGCATTGGGTGTGTTGGGGGGGTAGTTCGGTTGGGTTCTCTTCTAATAGAGTGATGATAAATAAAGCTTTACTGACGATGAAACGCCATTTGTGTGAGTTTATCATGGTTTGAGTCTTTCTATACTGTGACTTATTAGTTTTAAATTTCTGGTCTTTGCCTATTTGAGTAGTTATGGCGAGGGTTTCGCATTCGTATTGAGTGCTAGCTTGAATATTTTGAGCGTGTGGGTCGAGAGTGGTACATTGTTTGTGCTTATGAGGTGAATTATTTTTGCATCGTTGTCTTATTTATTGATGTGTGTTGCAATCTGGGCCATTGTGTGTGTCGCGGCGCTTTATGTTTTTGTGTGCTCGCTTGCGAACTGTCGGTCGTGTGTGTGTTGGTGTGGTTGTGTATGTGTGAGGGTGTGGTGTGTAAGTTGTGCTTGTCTTGTGATATGTTTTTGGTGTGTGTGTATGAACTGGTTCTTTCCGTCTGGCCTTGTTGTGTCTTATGGACTTAACTTAGCATTTATCTACTCCGGAGATGTATTCTTAATTTTTAAGTTATATTTTTGATTTTTCATTTGTGTTCCAAACTTCCGGCTTTTTGGCGAGTCGACGTTATGCTTCGCTGCGCGTTCTCGCCTTGGCTGTGCGCTTTTGGGAACCAGTCGTTGGTGAGTGGGTATGGGAGGAGTTGGCTGCGAGCATGGATCTTGATTAGTGCGTTTTGTCACTCGAGGGATGATTGTTGCGTATTTGCTAGAGTTGAGAGCAAGTTCTGGGTGGACTCATAGAGGTTGTGTTCATCTTTTGTGTCACACTTGATATCTTGGTGACTCGACTGTGTCAAGTCTATTCTCACTTTGTTTTTGTTACGGTTCTGGCTCGGTTGGTCCTTCGCTATAGGGAGATGGGGATTACTATTGGAGTCAGAAGTCTTTTGGTTATGGTATCGGGTCAGGTGTTTTCAGGTTTGTTTTGAAGGTTAAGTCTATGGAGCAGGGGGGTAGTGTGGGAGTGCAGTCGGATGGATGGCGAGGAACATGAGACAAATTGTCAGTGGCTCGCCTGCCGGGGTGGTTCATCTAACTAGATAGGAAAGAATGTGGGAGGTGTGAATAGATTGGTGCTTTCAGACTATGATGAGACGAGAATTCACCTGACAATTGCGTGTTTGTGGCATGATGTGTGGGGTGCGTGGTGGGTTTCGGCGCAAGTATTTGGGATGATTTATTGTTCGTGTTGTTTCGTCCTCAGTTAAGATGGCTCGGTTGTTTTTGTTTTAAATTTATACAGATCAGTTCTTGCTAGTTGATATTAAGTTGCCCTGGTTAATTGCAATGGAACATGGGTTTATGTTGCTTACTTTGTTGTACGTGCCTGGCTGTCTACTGGTTTGCTGGCTCGAGTCAGGGGTTTCCGTAGTGTTGGTTTAGGCTGAGAGATAATAGTTGTGGATCTTTGTTTAAGTTATCATTCTTTTGTTTTGTTTTGGTGTTTGCCGCGGACGCTTACCTCACGCTATGTGGACGGTGCTAGTGCAGAGGAGAGAGTTGGTGCGATGTGTGGGAGGGTGATAAGGGAGGGCTGGTGCTGGGTGGGGTTTGCGGTGGAGTGTTAGTCGGGTTGGGTTGTGCGCTTGGTGTTGTAGTGGGGTGGTTCTTGAGTATGTATTGGCTGCTAATAGGGGGCTTGCTCCAGATGCTTGCGGCTTTCTGCTTTTTCTGCACTTGATTCGATTGGAGTATAGTGTCGTAAGTCCATCTAGGTTACCTTTTCATCTATGTATGTAATAAGTGGGACTTTTTGATTTGTTTATGGTATGGGTTTTTATCCGCCACGCGATCGGATATATTGTTGAGTATGGATGGGCATTGTAATTTAGGTTTGCATGCGTGCATAGATTACAAAATTAAGACATGTATTGGGTTTTGCGCTTGTGGAGGACTTTATCTTTGGTATAGCGTTACTTCCATTCTTCGTAGTGATTGGTGTTTTATTTGGTACAATCTGCAGTTTGGTGCTTGGAGCAGTTCAATGCTCACTGTTTGTCTTAGAGGAGGATCGACTATAGGTGAACTAATCGGGCTGAGAGGATGTATTAGGGTGGCCTGGCTGTAGAAGAGTGGAGTTGATCAGGAAGCACGGGCCGTTTAGGCTAATACTTTTTGAGCTTGAAGCATTCGGAAGGCTCACATATTCCTCATAATGTTACGTACAGGGAAATAAAATGTGATTGGTGGAGCTTCTGCCATCATTGTACGCTAATTTTATGGCGAGAGTCTTGTTGTGGGAGATTGGCAATGGGTATTGATTTCTAGAGAGCCGTAGGAGGCAAACTGGTAATTTTAAGCTCTGCAGTAGTGTAACTATGGGTTGTCAGCTGCGCTACGATGATGGGTCTTTAGGTTTTGTTGATGCTTTCTGAACTGTTTTGTTTATTCTTGGGCTGGCTCTAGAAGAGTGCCAGCGTACTGAGATCGGCAGGGTGACGAGGTGGGTTGTTGCGGGCACTGCGGAACTTGGCTTCCGTGAACGTTGCTGGTTAACTGTAGGTTGTCTAAGTAGATTTAGTGGCTCTGGCGCATCGCTATGAAGGAGGTCATGGTCGCCTGGTGTCTTGCTGCTAGGCTGACAGGGGCTTAGAGTGTGGACTGTGCTGGTCGTGCAGTACAACAACATATAATTCGTAATGAGGTTCTATCAAGGTCACGAGCGAGGTCAAGAGTGAGTCCACTTGATTGCAATGCTCTTATAATGGCGTTGAGTAGTAAATTACGGTCGACAGTGAGGCTTTTGGTTGTCGTGGCGGGCCGTCAGAAGAGTAGTCCTGCTGCTTATAGATTTGGTGTCAAGGTTTAGCGGGAGGGGTGTAGTTATTTGTCTTTTGCTCTGTGGGTTGGCTTTTTCTGTTTTTCAGGCTGCGGGCGAGAGGTATGGCCGGTGGCTGGGCATACTCTGCGCAGGTTACTCGTATATGCTCTATTAGTGGAGCTGGATCGTTAAGACTTTGTTCTGGTTCTTTCGTCCACAGACTGTTAAGTATATACTACATGAGCGAGTATCGGCAGTACTAGCACAAGGCGGCTCTCCAGTTGGCTACGCTGCCAGGTGTCATTTTTGTTAAGTCAGCTGCACTAGTAGGAGTTCGGGCACTCGTGATCCGGAGTGTATTGCGCGTACGGAGTTGTGGGCTCTTATGTGGTCGTCAGGCGATGATTTTAAAGATAGCGTAAATATAGAGGTGACTATGCGCTTTACTGGTTATTACTGCTGTCATCGAGAAGAGTAGTGTGTGGTTTGTGAGTACTTTATTTCTTTTAGAACTTTCTCTTTGGTGCTGAAGCTCATTGTTGTTACTAGTTATCTTTGCTATTGTGTATATACATGAGCAGTACGGGTGTCAATAATTGGAGAGATTGTTTGGTTATATAGCACGTCCTATTGTTTGTGTGTTCCATTGGTGAGGCGGGTGGTGTGCCTGGTTTGGAGCCCTTGTGCCTCTGTTGCGTTTCGCTGGGTTCGGTGCTGCTGTCAGCCTTATGGCCCGCGTGGGCTGCCTTCGCTCCTTGTTCTGTTGCTTCCCTTGGGGCCTCGGGTTGGGTCGTTCTCTGGTCGCGTGGGTCTGCGCGTGCCTTGCTCGTTTGCGCTCGTGTCATAGTCTACGTTCTGGGTCGGTTGCTCGTCGTTGGTTACCCACAGGTTCGTCTTGGGGGTCGGCCTGCAGCTCTTCGATGCTTCTTCGTGCACTGCGACTTAACTATCGCTCTCTCTCGTTTGTACCTTCTCCTTACACATCCCCTTTCTTTTTATGTGCGCGTGGCTTTCTCTTGCACCCGCGTGTGCTTTCTCTCGTTCAGCTCTCGTTCTGTTTGTCGTGATCTGCCTCCGCTTTCTCTTCTCCAGTGCTTCTCGTTCTCTTTCTTTTTGCTTGCTTGCTGCGCTGCGCCTGGGCAGCGCCCGTGTCGACGGTGATTGTGTCCTTTGTGCCCTGTCTTTTTTCGCGGTCCGCCTCTGTGTCGTCTTCCTATTGCGGCGTTGTCCGTGTTTGGGTTTCGCCCTGGGGTGGGTGGACCGAGCTAGTCTTTCTCGGCTGCCTGTTGCGGGGGCGGTGGCCCTCTCTTTTGCTTTTTTCTCACCGTTTTGTGTTGGTTGTCTTCGTCTACTCTTGGTCTTACCTTGTCGGTACAATGCGGTCTTTTGGCGGCTTGGTATCTGTCATATAGTTTTTGCGTGCTGTGTCGTGGTGGGGGGTTGGTGTCAATCCAGTTTTCTTCTTTTTGGTCTGCACATTTTGTTGCGTTCGTGTGCGGGTATGTGCGCATGGTTGGGATCTCCAGCCGGTGCTTTTTGGGGGCTGCGGTGCCCTTTCCTTGGTCTTGGTTTGCTTGTTCTCTGTGTCCGGGTTGACTTGGGCCTCCGCGGTTCGCCCTGCCGCGCCCTCTCCGGCCGTTCTCGCTGCCGCGTCTTCCACTCTCTTCGCCGTGGTGCTTGCTTTGTGCACGCGGCCTTCTTGACTCTGGTGAGTGTGTGGTGTGGTGCTGGGAACATTGCTGCTGCTTTGGCCGCTTTCTTCCTGGTTTCTTTGTCTCCCAATGTTCTCGATATCCAGATTTTCTGTTCTTCTTCTGTCTTGGCTCTCCCTTGGGTTCTCGCGGGGGTTCGCTGTTCCCCTTCCTTACAGTGCTGTGCCTTCCGGGCACGGTTGGGTGTTGGGCCCGTGGCGTGGTTTTGCGCCAATGTTGGTCTGGGCATTGCCCCTCATCCGCGCGTGTGGGTCGGCGAGCGATGCGCCCCACAGCGTTTTGCTGTCTTCGTGCGTCTTGCTTTCTGTCCTCCATGTGTGCATGCGCTTCCTCGGTATGGTTTCTTGCTGTATTCCTAGCTGATTTTTTCTGGCTTTGTCGTCTGTGGTTCTGTTCCGGGGGGGGACTGGCGGGGCCTCTTGTTAGTGGGGGGGGCCCTGCGGGGATGCCCACTTAATGTGGGTGGTTGCGTGGGGACTTCTGAATGCCGGGTAATGGCCGAGCGAGATTCCGGGCCAGGAGGTCCGTACCGTCATCTGCGTCATTTATAGGTGACGTGGGTTTGTAACGTGCTGGTTTTTCTTTTTGTGGTATGTTGTGTCCGTTGGTGTTGTTGCGTCTGTCTTCCAGGGCTTTGGTTCGCTCGTGACTCCCTGCTGTTTTTTCTGTGTGTTTTCCTTGTGTTGTTGGGTGTTCTCCCGCAATCGGGTTTGGTTTGTGCTTCAATGATGTTTGGCGTGGTGCCGACGTCTATCCAGTCGCAAGAGTGTGAGTTTGAGTGCTACCTGTCCATATAGTGTCTTCTTTCTTTACCGTTGCGACGGGACACGAACTGTCCTCGCGGAAGGTGGTGTGCTGGAGCCGCTGGGCGCGAGAATGCTGCTTACTGGACATGCGACGGCCTGTGCATGCGGCCCGAATTAGCTTTCGCTGTCCTTTCTGGGCTGGTTGGTTCAGTGGTAGCGTTTGCTCTTCAGTCCGGTTTCCTGGCTCTGCGCCGGTGGGCTGTTGAGTTGGGGCCGCGCTCGCCGTTAAACGTCTCCTTGCATATGTCCGTCGTCCATGCGCCTGTGGGGCGCGGCGCTGAGGGCGGAGGCGGCGGGGCGGGCAGGGGCGGGCGGGAGGGGGGGGGCAGGGCGGGGGGTGGGCGGGAGGCGTGGCTTCGTTTCTTTTCTGCTCTTGCTGTATGGGTACTGAACCCTGTTGAACGCTTCGGGTCAGTGAGTTTTATTCTCCGCCGGTCGGTTGTCTGCGTGTTTTCTGGGGTCCTAGGCGTTCGTGTGGCTTTTCTCCTCCGGACTCCGGTTCGCTGTTGCCCCTTTCCGATGCGTGGGGGTTGGAGAGAGTTGAATTTTGTTAGAATAGTGGTTGTCTGTGTGTAGACAGGCTGAATTGCCGGATTACTAGGTGTCAGAAATGTGAAAGAAGAGGGGGAACTGAACAATGATTGTTGATTGGAGGTCGAGCGAGGGAAGAAGATTACAGAGAGTGGGATGGTTGAAGTTCAGCCAGAGATTGGGTATAGGTAAAAGAGTGAGTTAATGAGGTGGTAACGTTCTCGTTCTTACATCATAAGAGTACTATAGCGTCACAAGGTTTGGAGAGTTCACTGTGTTACTTTGTTAAGGTTAGATGGTCTGAACAATAGAAAATAATCGACTGAAATTTATCGGGCTCTCTGTCCTACAACACACGGACAACAATCTCTTCATCATTCGCTGATTTGCCAATGTGAGATAAACATCTACGTAGGTTTCGCACTTCCCCTGAGGACTCACTAAAGCGGTATTTGCACGAGGTGTTAGTTGTTTTCCTCAGAGGGATGTAATTCCCTAATTGGTTTTTCCAATACTTAAGTGTGGTAGCTGTGGTTGTTAATGAATGTGCGATCACTAGACAGGCCAAGGCAACGTGAGTCTCACGGCTTCAAAAATGACGTCTATTATTTCGGGTGTCAGGTTTGCCTACTTTCACTAGCTATCTCGGTTGAGGGGCCTCACGTCGCTGCCTTGGTTTGCCCGTTATGACACAATATGTGCTGGATATTCATGACTCATATGTCTTTCGTGTCTGGCTGTTGCCGGGGTGTTATCTGATAGGTGGTGCCTTGAGCCTGGTCTGCTTCAGTCCGAATAATGAGACTTGTGCTATGAGAAGACGAAGAGGTGCACCTTAATTTTTTGAGATAACGCGGAGTCACCAGTTGAGGTAGATCAAGAGACGCGCAGGGGTTTGCTAAGGAGGAGGGTTTGAGGGTGGGGTATTATTTTGTTATATTGGAGGAGGTTGGTCTCTTTTATTTCCTATGCCTTTTTGGGAATGTATTTTAAGCCTCTTTCCCATAGATATCGACTTGAATATTATAAACGTAGCCCGCAGCTTTCTCCTGTATATGCGCGGAATAAGAACACCTATTTATTCTGATGTCCATTATCATTTGGAGTTTGGTATATCACGGATGGTTACTCTAAGAGTATATGTCCGACAAGAGGGATATCGTAACATTCAACATTTTGTAGCATTTATCTGTCTCCATGGGCACTGGTGTTATTGTGGTTTTGGTTCTCTTTTCACTACTAGGATTTTCTATTTTTCCCGGTTTTTAGAGTGGGTTTCTCCTATTTTAAATCAATTTTGTTGACTGCGTGTACTGGTCTCCTCACCGGAGTTTCTGTTATGTTCCGGCTTTTATTTTTATTACTACTCATTGCTTTAGCTATATCCATTGCACGGTGGCAATTGTGTCAGTTCTGAGTCTGTTAGTAGAGTTTTTTCAATTCATATTTTTTTAGGTCATTTGAAGTTGAACGTGCGAGTTTTGGGATCACCAGAAGCCGGCGGCGCCCCCTATATTGTGTCTTGCTTTTCTGAGTGTGCTCCTGGTCTTTTGGCTGGTAGGATGCACTGTTCATGTAGTTTATGTAGTAAGTTCAAAAACGGGAAGAGAGAGACTTTAGAGACAAGCAGAACATAGAAAGCAATAAAAGTTACATCTAATCCAATTGAGCAAAGTGCAAATCTAACAAGAAATAAGGACAGTCGCTTTGCTTCTTCATGAGTATGAAGTTATATTTGGCTTGGGAGTTGCTTCCTGGAGTTTTCTTTTCTCCTAGCCAAATTTTAGTGTAAGGTCAGCCATCAGAGTGAGAGGAAGCTCTGAAGCACAATGTGTACTTAGAAAAAAAATCTGTTGTGTCAATATTTGGGGTATTTTTCAATAGTGAACTTGAAATTCTTAGTTACTGTGGTTGGTTGAATCTCACAAGAAAATAAGTCCTTAAGGCTCCTCATCATTCACATTAGAATAAAATGAAATGAAAAATATAAGAAAAGGTGAAAGAGATGAAAACACATGAACTCTTTATTGGTTGAAATAGAGATGTAGAGTTGTAGTGCAGAACTTTAATTTCAAATGTTGTGAGCATTTGATGAAGTACTAGCATTGTTTTGTGATTGCTCAGAGACAGAGAGGTGTCAGTAAATTGTGTTAGCTTTGTGTTCATAAGCTTTCAGAAAAATAATTATTATGAACTTGGTTGTGCATATGCATATACTCAAGCAAGACATGAAGACTAGACATTGCCCCAGCTTTGTGTAAAAGCTTTCAGAAAATAATATTATGACTTAGGTTGTGCATATGTCAAGCAAAGAATGGAGACTTTCCAGGGAGCATTTGCGCTAAATAGAAGAGTAAAGAAAGAAGAAATAATTTCAAAAGTTGTTCTCATATGACCTCAACCTAAATGGATGAGGCAAATTGCCTAGGATTGTACAGGAAGCCAAAGCCACAGGGATTTTTTTCAAAATAAACAAAAAACATTTTAATTTTTTTATTATGAAAATTTTTTTTTATTTTATAATTTGATTTAATTTTACATACCAGCCATGGATTTCCCTGTCCTCCCTCCTCCCACCCCACTCCCCCACCCACCCCATTCCCATCTCCTCCAGGGCAAGGAATCCCCTGGGGATTCAGCTCAACCTGGTAGATTCAGTCCAGGCAGGTCCAGTCCCCTCCTCCCAGGCTGAGCAAAGTGTCCCTGCATAGGCCTCAGGTTCCAAACAGCCAGCTCATTCACTAAGGACAAGTCCTGGTCCCACTGCCTGGGTGCCTCCCAAACAGTTCAAGCTGATCAGCTGTCTCACTTATCCAGAGGGCCTGATCCAGTTGGGGGCTCCTCAGCTATTGGTTCATAATTTATGTGTTTCCACTAGTTTGGCTATTTGTCCCTGTGCTTTTTCCAATCTTGGTCTCAACAATTCTCGCTCATACAATCCCTCCTCTTTCTCCCGATTGGGTTTCCTGGAGCTCCACCTTGGGCCTGGCCATGGATCTCTGCAACTGCTTCATTAGTCATTGGATGAGATTTCTAGCACGACAGTTAGGGTGTTTGGCCATCCTATCACCAGAGTAGGTCAGTTTGGGCTTTCTCTCAAACATTGCCAGTAGTTATTGTGGAGGTATCTTTTGTGGGATTTCTGGGGACCTCTCTAGCACTTTACTTCTTCCTATTCCCATGGGGTCTTCATTTATCATGGTCTCTTTTTCCTTGTTCTTCCTCTCTGTTCTTGATCCAGCTGGGATCTCCTGCTCCCCTAAGCTCTCTTTCCCCGACCTTTGCCCTTCATTACCCCCTCATGTCCAGTTTGCTCATGTAGATCTATCCATTTCTCTGTCATTGGGTGATCCCCATGTCTTTCTTAGGGTCCTGTTTTCCAGGTAGCCTTCCTGGAGTTGTGAGTAGCAGTCTAGTCATCCTTTGTTTTATATCTAGTATCCTCCTATGAGTGAGTACATACCATGTTTGTCTTTCTGAGTCTGGGTTACCTCATGAGGATGATTTTTTTTCTAGATCCATCCATTTGCCTGCAAACCTCATGATATCTTTGTTTTTCTCTTCTGAGTAGTACTCCATTGTGTATATGTACCACATTTTATTTATCTATTCTTCAGTTGAAGGGCATCTAGGTTGTTTCCAGGTTCTGGCTATTACAAATAATGGTGCTATGTACATAGCTGAGCATGTGCCCTTGCAACAGGGAATTTTTAAGGTTGGAGAATCTGGCAACCTGTCACTCAATTGAAAATTAAATAGTTTTTACTTATCAAATTTCTCATAGTCAATTCACCTTGGTAGTGAGTAAACCATAGTTTGTGACTAAGGGAATTCATACTTTTTATAACGTAATGAGGCCAAAATATAGATAATAATTTGGGAATAATATAATATAGAGATTCATGGAAATGTAAGGTAGCAAATTGTCAATAGATATTCTAAGTAAAAGGATTTTGAAAAACATGAGATAAAAAAATTTACAATAAGATTTTTGAGAAAAATGAAAATCTGTAAACAATAACCTCTAAATCATTTTCCATAGAAAGATAATTGTGCATCTAGGTGCACCTCACACCTATGAATTTAAGAGGAAAACCTGAAGAAAATGTATCAGTATTAACCATGAATCTTTAAAAATTTGAACACTAGAAGTAGGAAAAACTTCTAGAGCAAACACAAATGAGTTAATGCATTGTCCTGTGCAGGACAGGGAAGGAGAGAGGAAAAGCAAACTTTATAAAATGTAGATATTTGGGACATTGAGATAAATATTGTTTATAATGGCAGACATATTCAAAATGCATGAATAAATCTTTAATATCATTAATAAAAATAAACACATAAAATATTAATGAGTAATAAATTGGACATAGGACTATAGAAAATGGAATATTTTATGGTAGTTCTTTCTGAAAATGTAAAAAAAAACCCATAGAAACCATAACAATCATATTACAATATTTCTTTGCACAATGTCTCAGTATTCACAAAATACCAGAGGCATTTAATTAGCATTCAGGTGTTTGAGAAATTTGACGTCATACAGGTGCATTCCTCTGTCTATATTGATCCTGAACATCAAGCCAAGAAATATCACAGCTGATTGTAGCATGAATTTAAAAGTTCTTATTAATAAAATCAACCTGAGGCGAGTTTTATTGGGGTCCATGCTGGTAGATCAGAGAGACAGAACAAGCCACAGCTATCTCACCTCGCCAGATCTTAGCTGGTCTTGTCTCCTCAGACTGGAGGCCTCTGAGTCCTCATCCGGAATGGGTCTCAGCTGAATTACTGCTCAAAAGCCTGAATGCTTAACCCAGCCATGCTTAACCAGCAAATGCTTCTAGTCTCTGGTCCCTCACGCCTTATATATCTTTCTGCTTTTACCACCACTCCCTGGGATTAAAGGCTGGCTTTCTGGGATTAAAGTTGTGTGTCACCATGCTTGGCTATTTCCAATGTGGCCTTGAACTCACAGAGATCCAGAGGGATTTCTATCTCTGGAATGCTAGGATTAAAGGTGTGAGTGCCACATTTTCTAGCATTTGTATCTAGTGGCTGTCTGTTCTCTGACCCAGATAAATTTTATTAGAGTACACAATATTTTGGGAACACAATACCACCACAGCTGATTTCTTTTTTTTTTTTTTGGTTTTTTTTTTCGAGACAGAAGTTTCTTTTTGTAGCTTTGGCGCCTTCCTGGAAACTCATTGTAGACAGGGCTGGCCTCGAACTCACAGAGATCCGCCTGCCTCTGCTCCCGAGTGCTGGGATTAAGGCGTGCGCCACCACGCCCGGCCACAGCTGATTTCTTGAGAAACACAGAAGCCAGTGAAATCATCCATTTGCTTTGAAAAGCTCTAATATCAAAGATTTATAAGGAGATTATAAAGAACTCAAGAAACTTGATATCAAACCCCCCAAATATCCATTAATGAGATACAGATCTAAACAGAGAATTCCCAATAGAGGAATCTCAAATGGCTGAGAAACACACTTAAATAAACATCCAACATTCAAATTCTTCAGGAAATGCAAATGAAAAGTACTTGAGATTCCATTGTGCCTACCAGAATGGCCTAAGATAAAAAACACAAGTGACAGCTCATGCTGAGAGAGGATGTGTAACAAGAGGATCACTTCTCCATTTCTGGTGGGAGTGCAAACTTGCACGCCACTTTGGAAATCAATATGGCTATTTCTCAGAATATTTGGAATATATCTACCTCAAGACTAGCTATATTGCTCTTGGGAATATATCCAAAGGATATTCTATTTTCTCCACAGAAGCTTATTCATAATACCTAGAAAGTGGAAACAACTTAGATGTCCTTCAACCAAAGAATGGATAAAGAAACTGTGGTATATATTTACACAATAGAGTATTACTCAGCTCTTAAAAATGACATCACGAAGTTTTCAGGCAAATGGATGGAACTAGGAAAAAATCATTCTGAGTGAGATAACTCAGACCCAGAATGACAAACATGGTATGTACTAGTTTATAAGTGGATAGTAGCTGTTAAGTAAATGATAATCAAGCTACAATCCATAGACCAAGAGAGGATAGATAAGAAGAGGGCTCTAGAGGTGACTCAGGGATCTCCCTGGGAAGGGGAAATAGATTTTGTGAGTGGACTATGGGCAAAGGTAGTAACTGGAAACAGGAGGATCAGTGGGAGGCATGGAGGGAGATAGTATGGGGAGAATTGGAGAGGGTGTATGGAAACTTAGTGCAGTGGAAACTTCCTAGAATATATGAGGGTGACCCTAATGGAAACTCTTAGCAATGTAGGAGTGAGTCCTTAACTCATCCATCTTTTCTAGCCAGGGAAGGTTTCACTGGTTTTGAAAGGGTTGTGTTTGGTTGTGTTGTTGGCTAAGGGGTCCCATGGAGATCCCTAAATAAGTCAGGCTGACAGCGAGGGCAGTGGGTCACTCTCTGAAAGCTGATAGTAGGGGCCTAACTAATGAGGACAACACCTACACAGCTCATTGAATGTAGATTTCAAGATGGTACATGCATGGAGCCTTCACTCCTAATTTCTAGTCTCTTTGGTACAATGAATGTACTCTACAGGCTATGGAAAGAGAAACCTGAACACTAAGCCACCACAAAACCCTTAATCTAGATTCTGTTTTTGCAAGATATGCTGGGTCAAAGGTGATGTAGAACTTGTGGGAGTGGCTGATTAACTTGAGACCCACACTGTTGTGTAATATTTTGATTATGTTCTGATGAATAAAGATTGCTTTGAATGAGAGGGCAGAGATAGCCACTAGCTGACTATAGAGGTTTGGAGGACTGTAGACAGACAGGAGAAAGGAAGTGGCAAGGTGGGGCTGAGAGAGGATCTCTGTCCTTTGGACTGAGGAACAAAAGAGGTAGGAGGTGACTGGTGGCTGCTCCCTGTTTCTCTGATCTTTCAGGTTCTTATCCTGATATTTGACTTCAAACTTTTTTATTGATGTAGATTGAATAGATTAATGCTTCATATACCATGATCTGGAACTCAGCTCTATACTGTCTGGATGGCCAGGAATTGGAAATTGGATAGCCCAGAGACCTAAGGTGGAACCAAACAGAAACTGGCAGAAAAAAAAATCAATGAAATGTTCCTAATAATATTCTGCTATACTCATAGATTGGTGACTTTTGCAGTCATCATTAGAGAGGTTTCCTCTGCAACAGATAGGAGTGGGTGCAGAGATCAACAGCCAGACATGTGGAGATAGAGTCTCAATCGGAAGTCTCCATTGGATCCCTCCTCTCAAAAAAACTAGGAATCCCATGGAAGAGGGGGAGGAAAAGATTTTAAAGCAAGAGGAGATGGAGGACACCAGTAGAACATGACCCACTGAATCAACTAATCAGGGCTCACAGAGACTGAAGTAGCAAGCATGGGGCCTGCATGGTTTGCACTATGTCCTCTGTTATATGTTGTGGCTGTTAGCTTGGGGTTTTCGTGACTCCTAACAGTGGAAGAGGGTGTATCTCTGACTCCTTTGCCCACTCTTGGGACTCTTTTCCTCCTATTGGTTGCCTTGTCCAGCCTTGATATGCAGGCTTTGGCCTTGTCTTATTGAATCCTGTTTTGTCATGTTTGGTTGTTGTCTCTTGGTGGCCTGCTCTTTCTCCGAAGGGAATAGAGGGGGATAGGAGTTGGGGAGAGGGGAGATAGGGGAAGCTGGAACAATAGTCGGGGGGAAACTGTGGTTGGGATGTGTTGTGTGAGATAAGAATATATTTTCATAAAAAGAAAAGGCCAACATACAGAAAACATATCAACATCTGTAACTTGTTATAATGGATTCTTACTCATTCTTACTGACTAGTAACAGAAAAACAAAACCATATGAAGAAAGAATTAAAACAAATGTCCATTTTACTATGATTTTAGAGTTCCAGAATTTGGGAGAACATACACCATTCCATGAGTATCACAAAACAGAAGATTTGAACTTGAAAAGAGCTGGAGATATTATATGGAAGAAAGACTTTATGTGACTCAGGGCCCAGGTCTGTGATCCTGAATGCACAGAATGCCACATTATTCATATTTTATTTCTTTCTTCACATTTTTTCATTTGTCAAAATAGTAGTTTGTCATTGTTATCTCCAGTAATGTGTTTTTATCTTTAGAAAGTATTCCTGGACAATTTCACACACACACACACACACACACACACACACACATGAACACATTATTTTTATCCAAGATTACTCACATCTCCATCTGAAGCTTCACAAAATTTTCTCACCCAACAAGTCCCTTTCACAGTAATTATTATTTTAGTTTTATGTGTGGCCTATGAGTTTAATCAGGGCTATGTGTGTGATATTAGCTTTGGAACTATCTCTTGGACCCTAATGACATCACAGTAAGAACAAGGGGGTGCCAGGGCTTTCCCAACTGCAAAATCCTATCAAGAGACCAGAGTTTAGGAAGAAAGGATACAATCCTATATGCTAGGTTCTCATCAATGTCCCCTGTCAGACAGGCAATGTCTACAATAGGCCCAGTGTAGACAAATGTGTTAGCTGTGAATGAATTCAACAATTGACTTACTGGGACTTCAGAAAACTGAAAAGTATTTGCAAAGATAAGGAACACATCAGTTGGGTGAAGAGAAAGCCCACAGAGAGATAGGAATATTTGCCATCTCTACAGTGGCAGATGATAAATGTCCACAAAACATAAAAAGAATTCAAAAACAGATTCAGAAAACAAATACTCCACTCAAATTGGTCTGGGCCTCAAAGAGAATATTCTTTAAAAAATACAGAGACAATGAGAGAGAAAATGGCTCAGAAACTGTAGCTAGAGTTTTCCTGCCTGGCCAACAGTCAGGACAAATCTTTGTCACCCGCCAGTCCCACAGCCGCTCAGACCCAACCAAGTAAACACAGAGACTTATATTTGTTACAAACTGTATGGCCGTGGCAGGCTTCTTGCTAACTGTTCTTATACCTTAAATTAATCCATTTCCATAAATCTGTACCTTGCACGTGGCTGGTAGCTTACAGGTGTCTTCACATGCTGCTGGTCATGGCGGCGGCTGGCAGTGTCTCTTGCCTCAGCCTTCCGCTTCTAAGAATTCTTTCTCTCTCCTTGTCCCACCTACTTCCTGCCTGGCCACTGGCCAATCAATGTTTTATTTATTGACCAATCAGAGCAATTTGACATACAGACCATCCCACAGCAAGAAACATTTTATAAAAATGTCTTTTTGCACTAGTCATTTGGGAAATGCAAATCTGAGCACTGTTGAGACTTCATCTTAACCCAGTCAGAACAGCAAAGATAAAAAAGACAACAAACAAGAAACCTGCGAGGACATCTAGAGAAAGGGGAACATCCATTCACTCTTGGTGGGATTGCAAAATTGTACAACTCTGCAAACCAGTGTGGAAAATTCTCAAGAAGCTGATAGTGATTCTACTATATGAAACAACTATACCACTCCATGTCATATGCCCAAAGGACTTTACTTCCTCTCCTATTAATATTTTCTCAGTCATTTTTATTGCTGCTCTATTCACAATATCTAGGAAATGGAAACAACCTAAATACTCTTCAACTGAGGAATGGATAATCAAAATGTATTCCAAATGCACTATGGGATAAGATTCAGCCATAAATAAAATTGGGATCATGAACTTTGCAAGTAAATGAAAATGAAGGAAAGATTATACTGAGTGAGATAACCCAGCCAAACCCCAAACATCATATTTTCTTTCTCATCTTCACTTCCTAGCTACAGATCCACATATCTAAACACACAATATTGAGGGAACAAAGACACTGGACAGTGGAAAGGAGCATGTATAGGGAGGCTTGAGGATTGATAGGTTAATGATAAGATAAAGGTGCTATAAAGATGAAAACAGAATCACAGAGCCAAGGTACAAATGGCGATGAGGGAGATATTTAATACAAGAAGGCATGGGAGGGGAATATGAAATAACATCAAAGTTGTTTGATCAAGCTTCAAGGGAACATATTTTATATTTATATTATATATTTATCTAATTTATTTTATTTTTATTTTGCATTTGCATTTTATATTTACCTTAAATTATGCACAATACATATAAATGGAGGTATATACATAAAATGCGAATAGACATTCATGTAATAAAAAAGCTAAGCACTTGGACTGATAAACTACCCACAAGAAAAATAGACTAACAAATAGGTAGTATCAGGAATGAGAAATTCCTTTAGAATGATCTGGCAGGTTTTCAGTCTGACTGACAAAAATATAAAATGTTTTGAGCTTGCTTACATCTCAGAGGTTGTGGTTAGGCCCCTACTGCTGAAGTCACTACACAATTGACTACAGTTAGGATACAGGACTCAGAAAATTCTAACTGGATCTATGATCTTAAGTTTTCTTTCCTGTGATTTCACTTTCCCTGGTTCTAGAAAATACTGTTTCGGAGGTAAAGAGTGGGAAGTAAACAGTCCTTACCAGATGAAACAACTTAACAATGGCAATTAGAAGCATGGCAAGATAAGGAAAAAGGTACAAGAAGTGACCTGTGTTTGCGCACCTAACTGTCTGATAGGACTCAATAACAACATAACAGAAAGGAAATTATTCCTGATAACCTTGTCAGGTGCCCAGGGTTACTGAGGTCACAGAATTTACTACTGCAACTTACTAGACCAGCACAATTCCAACTATGCATTCTAAATTGATATTTTATAACCACAGACAAGTGTAGTTGGAACTCCTCCTGACAAAAAAACTTCACTTTATAGCAAATGGAAATCATCACAGAAATCTCCCACAGAATACAAGGTAGAAAAAACAGATTGTGGGGCGAGGTCTCAATGGATACATCCACAACTCGGTGTACATCTCTGAAGAGAAAGTGGAAAGATCCTAAAAGCCAGAATACCAAGAATTCTTTTGTGAAACTTTCTTGGCTAGAAAATATATGATTAACAATGAGGGGAGATGTCTGTATCAGTGGCAATGTTAACATGGAAGGGAAATCTATGTAGAAACCCAGCCCTGACGATGACCATAAAAATCTAATAAGTGTGGGAAGAAGGAGAATTAACTTCTCCCAGTTAAGAAGGGCACTGCAATTGGTTGTTCATTGCAGAATAGTCAGCCAGAAATCATATATACTCAAGGAATAAAATGGCATTCATCAGGTTGTGTGCATGTGCACACCCATACATGTCTATGCATATATATGTATGCATTAATAAAAATACAATTAAAGGGCTATAAGGTGAGTGGGTGGTGCACAAGAGATGGTGGAGGGAAGGAATGTGGAGGGGCTTGAGGAAGGAAAGAAGAGGGAAATTATGTAAGTTGAAGGCTACTGAAAACAAAAAAATGTATTAATATAGCACCTGATATATGAAAACACAGTTAAATATTTGACATTTGAGTTGGGATTTTCTTTCTATTACAAAGAGCAATTGAACTTCATATATTTTACAGTCAGGACCATATGTCACTTGACTATGATTCATTTCCATCTTTCTCTATATTACTATGTCACTTTCTCTTTGCTGAGGACTATTTACTCTTATTTTCATTACGTGTCTGAAGATTGTTTAGGTAGTTCCATACATACAGAATTTCAATTGAGTCACTCCCACTGCCCTCCTTTCCTCAAAGCTGTGGCTCAGGAAGTTGTGTCTGCCAAATTTATTTTTGAGAAAGAGAAAATAGAGAGACAAGGAGAAGTATAGAGCAGTTACATTTATCAGTGTGCATGTGTGTGTGAACCTACAACAAACATGCAAAGAAAGGGCAATAGCTTCATGTTATTAAAGTTGTGTATTCCATGAAAGCTAACTGCCTGAGATTTCTCCTTCTAGCCAAACCTTAGTATCTCTGTCATCAGAGTGACGAAGCTCTGGAATGCATCATGTCCTTAGATAAAACCTCATGTGATAAATATCCTGGTGCTTTTATACTGTTGGACATGGAAGCCTAGTTACTACTCTTTGGCTGAAACCTGATACAACATCAAAATAAGCCCTGAAGCTTGTCACTCATAAGATTAATATAAATAAAAATCAGGGATATGAAAAAATATTAAAAATGGATTCGACTGTTCAAAATAACCATAAGGATTAAATATAACAGAATATAATTTAAATTGTGAAATACTTTCATTTCTTGCCATTTTAGATATTATATTATAATCACATCATTTGATCCATACTTTTCCTCCTTCTCAACCAGCTCATATTCCCCTCTTAGTCTTGTATTATTCAGGCTTCTTTTAAAATTGATGTGTGTCACATTAAAATTGTGTGAAAAACTTGATGAACTAATATGACTGTCTTTTATGAGTATATACAGAAACAAGGGAATTGGAATGATGGATATTGATTAATGTTCCAATAAAGCTTTCAGAACAAGCAAATCCTTAACTATGTTTGTGCATATGCTTACACTCAAGCAAAGACACTGGAATTTCCTGGCCATTAATGTCAGAGAAGATAGATGACGGAAAGAAGAAAATATTTTAAAAACTATCTGATTTAACCTCAACCTGAAAAGAGAGCAAACGCGTAGGATTCAACATGAAGCCAAACCACAGGAAACTGTTGAGGTTGGGAACTCTGAGGAAGACTTGTCACTCAACTGAAAATAAAGATATTTACTTTTCAGATTCTCATGGTTA
Organism: Peromyscus leucopus; assembly: GCF_004664715.2. Taxonomy (NCBI): domain Eukaryota; kingdom Metazoa; phylum Chordata; class Mammalia; order Rodentia; family Cricetidae; genus Peromyscus; species Peromyscus leucopus. The sequence continues at coordinate 3,019 of NW_023504757.1, read as the reverse complement.
ATTCAACTTTGTAATCTTCAGTGTGTTTTTAAAGACACCCTTATCTATAGGTGGTGGGAAATGGGTGCGGCTGGGGGAAGGAGAGGGGCAGCAGAAGTGGTGAACAAGGAAATCTGTGGCTGTATTGTAGAAACTGAATAGTATTGTAAAATAAAATAAATAAAAAAAAAAACTCTAGATTTGGGAAAAAAGATACGTTTCTTTTATACACAATGAGGCAAATGTAAATAATTTAAATTCATGGAAATTTAAAAATACACTTTTAATGGAAATGCAAAGGACACAATTTTCATAAGCAGAAAAGAGAAATATAATTAATCATAAACACATTTTTTGGAAGGGAATGAATGTGTGCAATGATATATTTTCAGAAGTTGTTTCCCAAATACACTAAGGCTAAGTCCAGGTGAACCCTGGATCTATGTATTTGAGAAGGAAAGCTTAAGAACTTCTAGATCTGATCATGTTAAGTATAAGACTTTGCATTGACATTGGACATAGGAATTCACTTAAGAAAGCATCAATGAATGAACATTTTATTCTAGGATTTTCAAAGAGAGGAGCAGAGTAAACTTCCATTAACCTTTAGATATTAGGCACTATGATTACTGGTGTAGTAAGGTAGAGAATTTATTATGCTTTTACTCCAGCAAGGAACAGTGAGAACGTCCAGGGCATGTTCCTGCCATACAGAAGAGAAATGGTGACTGAAGAAAAAAAACAAAATCTCTTCTGATTTCACATCAACATGAAATGGATGATGATGATTAATTTGATGATGCAAGAATCCTAAGCCAAAGGCACTCTTAGAGGTTGGGCACTCTGATCATTTGTCACTCAACTGATAGTTTAAAGAGGTATATTTTCTGAATCACCCATGGTTGATTCATTTTTTGGGATGTTTATTACCATTTTGTGCATTGAGAAAAGCACATCTCTTCTTATATGTAGCAGGGTCCAAATAATGGTTATTAATTGGAATAGTAAAAGAAAACTGTTTTATTAAATATGTCAAGGGCATATGCTGGCTGGTGGATATTCTTTGTTAAGGATTTTGATAAACTTTGAGTAAATAAAATCACTCCTTACAACATATTTATTTTTTCAGAAAAATGAAAATGTGTAATCAGAAAACTCCTGAGTCATTTTCCACTGAACATAGACTTAACAGAATTAAAAAAAACCACAAGATCCTTAATTTAAGAGACAAAACTGGAAAAGAGTTAGGAGAACTGACCATCGTGAAGCTTTAAAATCTTGGATATAGGATAAAGGATAAATGTTTTAGGAAAACCATCATCTGAATTTCTGGAATTATCTTAAATGAATCAGAGAGAGAGAGACAGGGACAGAGGAGAACTTTTATCAAATTTAGATATTTGGGATATTGAGGTGCACTAAGAAATAGTTGATAGAAGTTCATATATTGAGAAGATAATTGAAACTTGTTTCTAACAGCACATGTATTCAGAATGCATAACAAATCCCTCATATCATTAATAAAAAGAACACATCAAATATAAATGAGTAGTGATTTGAACAGAGACTATAGAAAAATAGTGAAGGAGCAATCATGTAACAAAGTCAGTTTATTCTTTCTGAAATATAAAATTAAACTGCGCATTGGAAACCATAACAAATAGTATTACGTACTTCGTGCCAAAGGGCTGGTATTAGCCAAATGATGGAGGCAAATAATCATACAATTGCCTACCTCTGTTCCTAATGTCCTCAGCATCAAGCCAAGAAATACAGCAGCTGAGTTCTTGAGAAACAAAGTCAGTGAATCAATCAACTTTGGTTTGAAAAGGTCAACAAACAGAAAGACAAAATCATCAGTCTGTAATGTGGATTATAAAAATGCATTCTCCTCTTCTTGTTAACTGACTGGCAACAGAAAACAAAGCAGCATAGAAAAGAATGAGAACTAGTTTCCCTTCCACTGTTATATTTCATATTGTAGAAATAGGGGACACACACAGTCCATGAAGTGTCACTAAACAGAAGATTGGGTCTTGGACAGACAGTGGAGGGATTTTATGGAAATAAGAATATTGCGGCTCAGGGCCCAGGTCTGTGAACCTGAATGTACAGAATGTCTCAATATTTCACCATTTTCATCTGTACTCCAAAATATTTCTTTTATTTTTTTCTTCAAAAAAGTGTGATTTCCATGGAATTACCTCGAGTCAGTAAACATTCTTTTTTGAAACTTGTTGTTACAAATTTTCTCACATAAATTAAAATTTTCTGATAATTCTCTCTTGATTGCCATTTCAATCTTGTCAAGTCCTCCCTCCAAAACAAGTCCCTTTCACAGTATCATTTATTTTAATTTTATTTGTGGCTCTATGATTAGAGTTTAAATCAGGGCTACAATGTGTGCCCTTCATTTTCGGCACTTAACGCATGGCCCTAATGTTTTCACAAGCAGAAAGAATAAGCTGGACACATTCTTCACTTAGTTTCAACCATCAGTGGCCCCTAGGTTTAGAAAACGAAGTGACTACCAATCCCATGAAGTGAAGTCCTCTCCATAATCTTCAGAACACAGGAAAAGGCTACTTTATGTCCAGTATAGCAAACATGCTTGGTGTGAATAAGTATCCAGAACAACCGACAAATTTAAAACACATTCATTAAAGAAAGAGAAAATCCAGTCAAATGGTCCAGACCTGAAGAAGAAATTGAAAACACACACACACCACACATAACACACACACACACACCCACACTCATGTAATACACGACAATCATATACACACACAATACACAGAGCAAAGATGACAGAAAGCGAAGAGACAAGAGTAGAGAGAGAAAAAGAGACGAGAGAGCGCGAGACAGAGAGAGATGTACAGAAGAGAGACAGAAAGAGACAGAGAACAGAGACAGGACAGAGACACACAGAAGAGATATCGAATACTAATGTCACAATTTGTTGACCCACGAGACATCTTTGTTGCGGTCTTTACATATTATGTATAGGAACCTCCTGGAAAGTCGTTGGAGAAATTCTTAG
>NW_023504756.1:0-5700 GCF_004664715.2 Peromyscus leucopus | reverse complement strand
GTTTCTGAGAGGAATATTAGAAGATATTATTCTAATGAGTGGTCACCAGCCATCCATATTATACAAGAACAGGGCACAACAACTGATGATCTTCCAAAGACACCAACAGCTCTACCTTTAAAATGGTTAACAGACAATCCTGTACGTGTCCAGCAATGGCCTTTAACAGAGAAACTCCAGGCTTTAGAAGAGCTAATAGAAGAACAGTTAAATGCTCAGCATATTAAAGAATCAACCAGCCCTTGGAATTCTTCTGTATTTGTTATTAAAAAGAAATCTAGGAAATGGAGGATGGTTACAGACCTTAGAGCAATTAACAAAGTAATTCAGCCAATGGGCTCTCTACAATCTGGAAATCCTTTGCCTACTCTGTTACCAAAAGGATGGCCTCTCATAGTTATTGCTTTAAAAGACTGTTTCTTTTCAATACCCTTACAAGAAAAAGACAGAGAAAGATTTGCTTTCACAGTGCCTACTTACAATGATTCTCAACCGGTTAAAAGATTTCAATGCTGGGTCCTCACACAGGAAATGCTGAATAGCCAAACTCTGTGCCAAAATTTTGTAAAACAGCCATTGGAAGTGATATGTAAAAAATTTCCTAAATCTATAATTTATCATGATATGGATGATATTTTACTAGCTGACTCAAATGCAGATACTTTAGAAAGAATGTTTGAAGCAGTAAAGTAATTTTTGCCTGCTGGGGATTACAAATTGCTCCTGAAAAGATACAAAAAGGAGAGTGTATTAATTATTTAAGATATAAAATAGAGATACAAACAATTAGACCCCAAAAGGTGCAAATTAGGAGAGATAGACTATAGATTCTTAATGACTTTCAAAGATTATTTGGAGATATTTCTCATCTATGAACTATTGTTGGGGTAAAAAATGATGAACTGACTAATTTGTTCAAAACCTTAGAAGGAGGCAAGGACTTAAATAGTCTAAGAGAATTATCACCTGAAGCTGAAAAAAATTGGCCTTGGTAGAAATGAAAGTACATGAAGGGCACATGGATCATATTGATCCGAAGCTGGATTGCATTTTGGTTATTTTACATTCTAGGTATTCCCCTACTGGAACATTAATGCAGAGGGAAGATAGTATATTGGAATGGATATTTTTACCAAATAAACCAAATAAAAAATTAAAACTTATGTGGAAAAAAATCTCTGACTTGATTTGGAAAGGAAAATTGAGACTTCATCAATTAGCAAGAATATATCCAGCAGAAATTGTCATACCTTTAACTAAGGAGCACATTGAAAATTATGGACAGAAAGTGAACCTAGGTAAAGAGGTTGCAGTAATTTTTTTTTTTGAGAAATTAACAGCCAATATCACGAAAGCAATAGAATTGATCTTATAAAGAGAGCAGTGTGATCTTGCCTTGAATTGTATGGGAAAAACCCATATCTGGCATTCATACCTTTTATGCAGATGCCAACAAACAAGGAAAGGCAGATTACAAATCAGAAAATTTAAGTAAAGTGGTTCAAAGTCCTTATAATTCAGTTCAAAAATCAGAATTGTATGCTATTCTGTTGGTATTAATGGATTTTTCAGAACCTCTCAACATAGTAACTGACTGTCATTTGCTGAAAGAGTATTACATATTGAGACTGCAGAATTTATCCCTGATGCTTCAGAATTAACTTCACTATTCATTCAGTTACAAGATACAATCATGACAAGGAGTCAACCTTCATATATAACTCACATCAGATCCAATACTGGTCTGCCAGGCCCTCTAGCACAAGGCAATGATGAAATTGACAAATTATTGATAGGAAATGTGCTGGAGGCCTCCAAATTTCATTAAAAAACATGTCAATAGTAAAGGTTTAAAAAAGGATTTTTCCATAACCTGACAACAAGCCAAAGAAAAAGTAAAGAAATGTCCTACTTGTTCCTTCTACAATCAAACACCATTACCAGCAGGATGTAACCCAAAGGGTACTCAGAGGAATGAAATCTGACAGATGGACGTGTTTCACTTTGCAGAATTTGGAAAATTGAAATATGTACACCATACCATTGATACTTATTCAGGATTTCAATGGGCAACTGCTTTGAGTTCTGAAAAAGCTGATTCTGTAATCACTCATTTGCTAGAAGTTATGGCCATCATGGGTATACCTGCACAAATCAAATCTGACCATGCTCCATTATATGTCTCTGTTAAAATGAAACAGTTTTCTGCTTATCATAATATAAAGCATATTACAGGTATACTACATAATCCTACAGGCCAAGCAGTTACAGAAAGATCAAACAGAACTCTAAAGGATTTGCTAAATAAACAGAAAGGGGTAACAAAAACCCCCAGAAATAGACTGCATAATGCTCTATTAAGTTTAAATTTTCTTAATGCCAATGAGAAAGGAACAACAGCTGCATAGAGACATTGGATAACAGAAAAAAAACTACAGAATTAAATCAGCCTATATACTTCAAGGATGTGCTGACCTCAGAATGGAAACCAGGGTATGTATTACGTTGGGGACGAAGTTTTGCTTTTGTTTCTACAGGAGAAGATAAGCTGTGGGTACCATCAAAATTGATAAAGGTTCGATTTGAGAGACCTCTTAATTAGAGGAGGTGACAGTTCCTCAACCAGCATGAATATCTAATTTAAACTAACTTATACCAGTAACACATGTCTTTTCATTTAATCAGATAATAACTTGCCAAAAAGGAACATCCCCAAAATTAGTCTTGGGAAAGGTTTTTGTTTTTGTCTTTTAGGAGAATGAAGGTTAAGGAATCATGAAGAACACTGGACAAATGAGACAACTGAAGAAAAGGGACAAATCATCTATCCCAGGAAACAGAGTGAAATGGCATATGGGTATATATTATCTAAAAGATTTTATGTCTACCTAAATGTTTTTTTTCTGCTTTTCTCTAAAGATTTAACACTATTGGTCTTCTAATAGTCCCAGTTCAATTAAAATTTAAAACTGACTTTGGAGTTGGAGAATGGCACTCTCCTTCTTTAAACTCAAGCATGTTCTTGAAAGGAAAATGCAAACTCCCTGTATCATGCCAGAATAAAAGAGCCATCTTCTGCTATGGGACAGGACAAAAGCCAAATTAATTAAGGGACTATTCTCTTACTAATCTCAATTCTTTGATTCTATTCTGATTCTTTAAACTTTTCTTAAAGTATGAATTTTATATCAAAATTTACAAGATTAATATATATAAATATATATACATTTTAAACTTTGTTAAGATATGAATGGTCATATAGACTACTAACTAATTCAAAAAAAGGCTTCAATTAGCTGCATATGTCTTTGTGTTCGAGTCTCTTATCAGTTTTCTGCAGGAAATCACGGCCAGGCCTAACATCAACTGAAGTCTTCGGGAAGAAGATGGGGCCCCACAACAACAACAATTACATGTGGACAATAATAATATCACTAAGCTGACAAACATCATCTACAGATCAACTTTGAACTACAAGGTGCTCAGAGCAAATTTGAGATGACTAGCTGAGATGATCCAGTCTCAAAGACTACTTGAATAAGGACTTGAGATAGACCCTGAACTTTGGCATTATACACAGGCTGGATAATGAAGGATATAGTTACCTTTCCTAGAATTTGACAATTAACCTAAAATTTTTCTCTCAGGATAAAGATAACTTCACTTATACCCAGCAGGAAGCAATTTTAAGTATACATTAAGTATACAACACATACATTCCCAAAGAGGTAGTGTGTGGCAGGTGGTTTTTTGGTCTTTTTAATGGGTTTTGGGTCTGGGATAATTTTCATTGTTTAGGGTGTTTGGTTACAAGTTGTTGTCAAAGGTTAGGAAAAACACTAAGCAAAGGAGATTAGATTTAAGGTTCTTGTTGTTAAAAAGAAAGAAAGAAGGAAAGAAAGAAAGAAAGAAAGAAAGAAAGAAAGAAAGAAAGAAGAAAGAAAGAAGGAAGGAAGGAAGGAAGGAAGAAGGAAGGAAGGAAGGAAGGAAGGAAAGAAAGGAAGGAAGGAAGGAAGAAAGAAAGAAAGGAAGGAAGGAAGGAAGGAAGGAAGAAAGGAAGAAAGAAAGAAAGAAAGAGACAATTACTAGTTTTAAATACTTTACATTGGACTGGATTGTTTTTTATATTGTATACAAATTTGAAACTGATATTGTTAGAAAAATGCTATATGTATATTTCTAATTGTATTTGTACCATTCATTTAACAATGTAATGCAATTTTCTGATCTTTGAATGTTATTATTACCAATTATTAGGATATAAAGAAATGAAAGTTAGTAGTTAGACATTACAATAGAACTTGTAGTCATATTAGATATGTTTTACAAATTGAGCAGAGATATTTTAGACAGGTCATCTTCAAACCCTTCAGAGATCTACAGAATATGGCATTTAAAATGTTCTAATAGCTTAGAAATTTTTCTTTTTGAGACATGTCGGCTCCTGGCAGTACCAATCTACTTCAGAGAATAATGGGCATTGAAGAAACTGCATATGGAGTTAAACTTTCATTGTGGCAAAAGTTAGCCACTGGACAACAAAGTATTCTCTAATCAACTGCTGACAAACAGGACAGACAGGACATGAAACAAAGGACTACTGATTCTTGCCAAAACAAGTGTGGTTATGGCTTTATCAAAAGGCATCTTCTGAGGCCAGGACAATATGGCACCATCCCTGAAGTGGCCTTCACAATCCGGAAAAGGTACAGTGCCCTTTTCTTCGAAGGCAGCTGAACAGGCAGTGGCCTGATGGCTTCTGATGTGCAATGGAAACAGCAGCTGAAACAGTTATTCTTGAAGCATAACTAAACTCACGCCTCTCAATAGTAGACTAGCAATTAATAGAGGGATGTGGAGAAGAAGGGAATGCTGAGATGAAGCCATATATACACAGCCAAGAAAGAATGGACAGCTGAATTCAAAAACCATCAACAATTTCCAGAAATTTAAAATCCTGAATCATGACAGGACACTAGTGGGAATTCAGGTGTTTCTGGTACATGGACTGCTCTCACCCAATGTGAGGTTGAACTGTGACCTTGTGTACATCCTACTTCACAAATGAGTCTGTCAGATACGATAAGACTATAGGCTGAAGATGATGACCCAACACTGTGGGAGAAACCTCAGGTGACTGTCCAGGCAGCTGGCTGTTTCTGTCAACTCACAAATTTTTTGGAAGTTGCTTGCATGCACTTCCTATTTTTATTTTTGTTAGCTAATATTATTTCCTTCTTTGGGACTCTGAGGGAGTTGAAGATTAGTTAGTTATAGTTAAGGTTAGTTAGTTTAGGAAGAAATTAGGATAGAATGAATTAGATACATTTTTTGACTTACCAACATAGGATAGATAATGAATTATTTCTCTAATTTGTCAAATACAAATGGACTAACATTGTTTAGGTATTTATTACTTTTATATATTGTATATAGTTATTTACTTTTGTATATAGTTTTTCTTTTGTTAGTTATAACCTTTTCGCTTTTTTTCTTTTTATTAAAATAGAAAAGGGGAAATAAGGTGGTATTTTATTTTTACTGAAATGTGATTTTAATTGCATATTAATAAAAGAAGTTGTCGGGGGGTCAGAGCTATTAGACCATAGCAAGAGCATGGCGTTGGTGATGCACTCCTTTAATCCCAGCACTTGGTAGACGAGCTACACGGCTAGATCTCTGTGTGTTCCAGGGTACAGC
>NW_023504755.1:0-33355 GCF_004664715.2 Peromyscus leucopus | reverse complement strand
TTGCATTAGGGTTTTTATTGTTGTCAAGAGACACCATGATCACATCAACTCTTATAAAGGAAAACATTTAATTGGGGCTGGCTTACAGTTCCAGAGGTTAAGTCCATCATTGTCATGACAGGAAGGATGGTGACATGCAGGCAGACATGGTGCTGGAGAGGTAGCTGAGAGTTCTTCATCTGGATTGGCAGGCAGCAGGAAGAGAGAGAGAGAGAAAAAGAGGGGAGACTGGGCCTGGCTTGAGCATTTGAAACCTCAAAACCCACTTCCTCCAACAAGGCCACACCTACTCCTACAAGGCCACGCCTCCTAATAGTGCCACTCCCTGTGAGCCTATGGGGCCATTTTCTTTCTTTTTTAAAAAAAATTTTTATTTTATAATTAATTTAATTTTACATATCAGCCACAGATTCCCCTGTCCTCCCTCTTCCCACCCCCAGCCTTCCCCCAAAACCCACTCCCCATTCCCACCGCCTCCAAGGCAAGGTTTACCCTAGGGAGTCAGCCCATCCTGGTAGATTCAGTTGAGGCAGGTCCAGTCCCCTCCTCCCTCCACCAAGGTTGAGCAAAATGTCTCAGCATAGGCCCCAGGTTCCAAAAAACCAGCTCTTGCACCAAGGACAGGACCCTGTTCCACTGCCTGGGGGCCTCCTAAACAGTTCAAGCTAATCAACTGTCTTACTTATCCAGAGGGCGTGGTCCAGGTCCATGGGGGCTCCTCAGCTATTGGTTCACAGTTCATGTGTTTCCACTAGTTTGGCTATTTGTCCCTGTGCTTTTTCCAATCATGGTCTCAATATCTCTTGCTCATATAATCCCTCCTCTCTCATGCTGATTGGACTCCTGGAGCTCCACCTGGGGCTTGGCCGTGGATCTCTGCATCTGCTTCCATCAGACACTGTATTGTTGCTGGAGGGCTTCTCTCCAGGTTCCCCAAGCCCCGCAGTCCCACAATCCACTTATAAAATAATCACTCAGACGCTTATATCACTTATAAACTGTATGGCCGTGGCAGGCTTCTTGCTAACTGCTCTTTTATCTTAAATTAACCCATTTCTATAAATCTATACCTTGCCACGTGGCTGGTGGCTTACCAGAGTCTCTACATGCTGCTTGTCCTGGCGGTGGCTGCAGTCTCTCTCCTCCTCCTTCCTGTTTCCCCAATTCTCCTCTCTCTTTGTCCCGCCTATACTTCCTGCCTGGTCATTGGCCATCAGCGTTTTATTTATATAGAGTGATATCCACAGCACTGTATGAGAGTTCTATCATGACAGTTAGGGTGTTTGGCCATCTGATCACCAGAGTAGGTTAGCTCAGGTACTCTCTTAACCATTGCCAGTAGTCTATTGTGGAGGTATCTTTGTGGATTTCTAGGGACCTCTCTGGCACTCTGCTTCTTCCTATTCCCATGTGGTCTTCATTTATCATGGTATCTCTTTCCTTGTTCTCCACTCTGTTCCTGATCCAGCTGGGACCTCCCGCCCCCTAAGCTCTCTTTCCCCCCAACCCTTGCCCTCCATTGCCCAACCCCCAACTCCAGTTTGCTCATGTAGATCTCATCCATTTCTCTGTCGCTGGGAAATCCCTGTGTCTTTCTTAGGGTCCTCTTTACTAGGTAGCCTCCCTGGAGTTGTGAGTTGCAGTCTGGTTCTCCTTTGCTTTACTTCTAGTATCCACTTATAAGTGAGTACATACCATGTTTGTCTTTCTGAGTCTGGGTTACCTCACTCAAGATGATATTTTCTAGTTCCATCCATTTGCCTGCAAACCTCATGATATCATTGTTTTCTTTGCTGAGTAGTATTCCATTGTGTATATGTACCACATTTTATTTATCCATTCTTCAATTGAAGGGCATCTAGGTTGTTTTCAGGTTCTGGCTATTACAAATAATGCTGCTATGAACATAGTTGAGCATGTGTCTTTATGGTATGATTGAGCATTCCTTGGGCATATGCCCAAGAGTGGATCTTGAGGGAGGTTGATTCCCAATTTTCTAAGAAAGCGCCATTTCCAAAGTGGCTGTACAAGTTTGCACTCCCACCAACAGTGGAGGAGTGTTCTCCTTGCTCCACATCCTCTCCAACATAAGCTGTCTTCAGTGTTTTTGATCTTAGCCATTCTGACGGGTGTAAGATGATATCTCAGAGGTTTTTTTTTTTTTTTGGTTTTTCCGAGACAGGGTTTCTCTTGTGTAGCTTTGCGCCTTTCCTGGAACTCACTTGGTAGCCCAGGCTGGCCTCGAACTCACAGAGATCCGCCTGCCTCTGCCTCCCGAGTGCTGGGATTAAAGGCGTGCGCCACCACCGCCCGGCCTCTCAGAGTTGTTTTGATTTGCATTTCCCTGATGATTAAGGATGTTGAGCAATTCCTTAAATTTCTTTCAACCATTTGAGAATCTTCTGTTGAGAATTCTCTGTTTAGCTCTATAGCCCTTTTTTTAAAATTGAACTGTTGGGTATTTTGATGTTTAATTTCTTGAGTTCTTTATATGTTCTGGATATCAGCCCTCTGTCAGATGTGGGGTTGGTAAAGATCTTTTCCCATTCTGTAGGCTGTCATTTTGTCTTGTTGACTGTGTCCTTTGCCCTACAAAAGCATCTCAGTTTCAAGAGGTCACATTTATTAATTGTTTCTCTCAGTGTCTGTGCTACTGGTGTTATATTTAGGAAGTGATCTCCGGTGCCAATGAGTTCAAGACTACTTCCTACTTACTCTTCTATCAGGTTCAGAGTAACTGGATTTATGTTGAGGTCTTTGATCCACTTGGACTTAAGTTTTGTGCACGGTGACAGATATGGATCTATTTGCAGTCTTCTACGTGTTGACATCCAGTTATGCCAGCACCATTTGTTGAAGATGCTTTCTTTTTTTCCATTGTACAGTTTTGGCTTCTTTGTTGAAAATCATATGTTCATAGGTGTGCAGATTAATGTCTGGGTCTTCAGTTCAGTTCTATTGGTCCACATGTCGGTTTTTATGCCAGTACCAAGCTGTTTTTATTTATTTATTTATTTATTTATTTATTTATTTATTTATTTATTTATTTATTTTTATTTTTTGGTTTTTCGAGACAGGGTTTCTGTGTAGTTTTGGTGTCTTTCCTGGAACTCACTCTGTAGCCCAGGCTGGCTTTGAACTCAAAGAGATCCTCCTGCCTCTCCCTCCCGAGTGCTGGGATTAAAGGTGTGCGCTGCTGCTGCTGCTGCCGCTGCCGCTGCCGCCGCCACCACCACCACCACCACCCAGCTCCAAGCTGTTTTTATTACTGTAGCTCTATAGTAGCACTTGAAGTCAGGGATCATGATGCCTCCAGAGGTTGTATTATTGTACAGAATTCTTTTGGCTATCCTGGGTTTTTTGTTTTTCCATATGAAGTTAAGTATTGTTCTTTCCAGGTCTGTGAAGAATTGTGTTGGGATTTTGATGGGGATTGCATTGAATATGTAGATTGCGTTTGGTAAGATTGCCATTTTTACTATGTTAATCCTACCTATCCATGAGCATGGGAGATCTTCCCATGTTCTGATATCTTCTTCAGTTTCTTTCTTCAGGGATTTAAAGTTCTTGTCATACAGGTCCTTCACTTGTTTAGTTAACAGTTACCCCAAGGTATTTTATATCATTTGTGGCTGTTTTAAAGGGTAATGTATCTCTGATTTCTTTCTCAGCCCGTTTATCATTTGCATACAGGAGGACTACTGATTTTTTTTTTTTTTTGAGTTTATCTTGTATCCTGCCACTTTACTGAAGGTGTTTGTAAGCTGTATGAGTTCCTTGGTCGAATTTTGGGGGTCACTCATGTATACTATCATGTCATCTGCAAATAGTGAAAGCTTGACTTCTTCCTTTCCAATTTGTATCCCCTTGATTTCCTTATGTTGTCTTATTGCCCTGGCTAGAACTTCAAGTACTATATTGAATAAGTATGGGGAGAGCAGACAGCCTTGTCTTGTTCCTGATTTTAGTGGAATCGCTTTGAGTTTCTCTTCATTTACTTTGATGTTGGCTGTTGGCTTGCTGTAAATTGCCTTTATTATGTTTAGGTATGTTCCCTGTATTCCTGATCTCTCCAGGACCTTTATCATGAAGGGGTGTTGGATTTTGTCAAAGCCTTTTCAGTATCTGGTGAGATGATCATGTGTTTTTTTCCCTTCAGTTTGTTTATATGGTGTATTACATTGACAGACTTTCATATGTTGAACCACCCTTGCATCCCTGGAATGAAGCCTATGGGGCCATTTTCATGCAAACCATCACAGTGATCATTTTTTGTGATGGAAGGTTGGAAGGTTAGGTGGTTCTTATCACAACGGTAGAAGTGGATTATCATGATTGAAGGTGTGGCTTGGGTAGAGGCCCCCAAAACAGGCAGGATTCAGAAAGGGATCCCTGCGTAACCTGAAGGAAGAAGAGTGATGAGACCGTAAGTCTGGCAACAGCTGTGGGGAAGGAGCGAGGGGCAGATCTCAGAGAGTCTGAAAGTTCCAGATGGAGTATAATCTGGAGGTAGCTTAGGTAGCTCAGGAATCGGAGGAGAGGACAGCCTTCCCGGGTGTCTGGCCTGTGTGTGTTGTTGAAGGAGAAGGAAGGGTGAAGTCCAGGCTTGCACATTCCTTGCTAAAGGTCTGCAAATTGACTTAGGCTCCTCTGGACTCAGGAGATTCAATTTTGGTCCCTTGAAGTTGCCATAGTAACACGAGAAGGGGCTAAGCTGACCATAGGGTAAGAGGGCGATGATACTTTGTGTCTCTAACCCCAACCCTCAAGTCCCAGTTAGTATTTGTGATTGTGATGAACAGTTAGTCGGCTGAGAAAGCAGCCCACCCCCCAAATGTTTGAGATGCAATGTTTTCCGCAGTTGTTATGATTTACTTTACATTTATGTGTATGCATGTGTGTATGATGTACGTTTGTGTAAGGGTATGTGGGCAGAAGAGGGTGTCAGATGCCCTGAAGCTGGAGCCTCCGGCAGCTGTGAGCTACCCAACAACGCAGATACTAGGACTCCAACTCAAGTTCTCCACAAGTGCAGCAAGCACTCTGAACTGCTGAACCACCTCTCTAGCTGCCTCCCTTAGTTTTTCAACATTTGTTTAATCTCTGGAAGACTTTGAATTCAATATAGAAGCAAACTCAGGGAATCAATGGTGTTTTTGTTTGTGCAGTTTTGGTGCTTTTGAGTATTTGTGATACTTAAGACAATTGAGCCTAGTAGAATAGACAAGCAGGCTGTTCCCAAGATATATTTTACATTAAATATTAATTTAAGCCTGAGACTATAAGTCCACATGTAAAATATCTTGCTAGGTTTAAAAATAGGATTAGAAGTTTAAAAAGAACAAATATGTTTATATACTTAATGTCTTTTTTTTTTTACTTAATGTCTTAATATTAAAAATTATTTTTATGTGTATGCATGTTTATGTGCTGCATATATATTTGTGTGCCACATGCATGCCTCAAAAGCAATCATCAGATCTCCTGGAACTAGAGTTACAGACAATTATTAACTTCCATGTGGGCGCTGGGAATTGGATCCAGGTCCTCTGGAAGAGCATCCAGTGCCCTTAACCGCTGAGCCATCTCTCCAGTCCTGCTTAACATCTGTGTACAAAAATAACTTTGATGTAATGGTATTTGCTCTGTCCATGACCTTGGGCTATAGGGCCGGAAGGAGGCAGTACTTCCTGCTGTTGTGACCTCTTATAAGGAGAGGGAGAAGGATCAGGACACACTTCTCCCTGCTGCCTGCTTCCTGGTGTGACTGCTCTGCCAGGTGGGTTTGCTTCCAGTCCGATCAGAGGACAACTTCAGCTGTCTACTCTGTTCTGTGTTCCTGAGTGTATTCCCTTAATTTATATCTTAATAAATCCCTATTACCCATTAAGTAGACTCACGTGGCTTGATCTTAATACTTTGATTTTTAGGAGTTTTTTTTCTTTTTCTTTTCTTCTTTTTTCTAATCAATAGTTAAACCAAAGGGCTTTGTACATGCTAGGTAAGTGTCCTATTACCAAGCTTCTGTCTTCTTTTCCCCTTTCTGAGACAATCTTAAATGTAGTCCAGGCTGGTCTCAACATCACCATTTTCCTGCCTCAGCCTCCTGGATGCTGGGTGAGAGTGTGCCCTAACACCCAGCTGAAAATTAACTTTTAAATGAACAGATAAAATTTGCATATATTTAATTATGTGATAGTAAGGTTTTCTGTGTTTTTTAGATAAGTTAAACACTCAAAAAGGAAATAAACCATATAGACAGTTCAGAATGTAAGGTTATATACTAATTTGATCAAGACTTCCTTTCAAGTGATGTTAAATTCGTTCATTTTGAGAATAGGGTAAGATTTGTAAATTTACTAAAATCTCAAGAAAACCCTAGAGTTTTCTTTCTTTTTTTTTTTTTAACTTTGATACATCACTGACTTTTAAAAATTTCTGAATAATTTCTGTTCACAAAACCATCCAAAGATGTTTTAAAAAAAAATCCACATTGATGGGACGTATGCCAAAATTAAAGAGAATATGATTCAATATTTCCAGAATAATGCCTATGCTATATTTTAATAGTGTGTACCCAAATATACACGTTATACGTCACAATGGTGATCTAGTCTCAGTATTGATGTGTCTATTTATGTGGGTGTATTCCTTCTTCCTTGCATCAGAGCAGCAGCTGCAGGCAAGCCCCACACACCGAGGCTTGGGCAGGCTTGTCTGAAAGCTGTTTTCCATAGCTTAGATGCTCAGTAATCCAAGGAGAGAACAAAGGCTTTTGCTCTGTGAAGCCTAATTGCCTGTTGAATAAATAAACAAACAGACGAAGCACTGTAAGCATTAAATGACGGTAAATATTGACCCTGACACCATATGCTTGCTTGGTGCCAGGGGAAGTGAGCTGGCAGGTTTCATCAGGAGCCATCGGCCCAGCATGCAGCGGTTCTATCATCACACAAGAGCCGTCTGGGAAGAAATGGCGGTAAGGTCTCTGCTTGTGCCTTAATCTTCCCAGACCCCTAAAGTCTCCCAGCAAAGGCAGCCCATAAAAATCAAAGTCCCAGGAAAGGAGGAATAGGCTGCGTACTGAGTGTCTAGTGAGCGATAGTCTCATGGGAGCCTTTCTGAAGTCAGGCTGCCGACAGCAAGCATGTCTTCATTCTGTACCTCACTGGTCCCTGAGGAGGAAGAAAGGACTCTGTTGAGTGTGGAGGTCACTTTGGTATGTCCTGGTGGAAGAACCCACTACCCATTCACCTGCCTCTTGATGGGGGAAGTCCTGTCACCTCTTTGAGCCTCAGTTTACCAGTCCTCACTGAAGGGTCAATATTAACATCACAATGCTGATACAGGACTGGCCTTTGTCACGGATTTTACAAGTTCAAGCACAGTTAAGCACAGTGGCTTCTGGGTACCACGGAGTCACTCTTTTCTTATCGTCCCGCTCCTGTTTCTCACATCCATTGTAGTAATCAAAGACAGGACAGACAGGAGAGCTAGCCACATGTGAAATCTGTGGGGGGTTTGTCCTTCCACCTCCTGGTTCAAGTGCCCAGTGCTGCATCCAGACACTCTTAACCCTCTCACTGTGACTTAAAAGAGGAACTGTTAAGCCGGGCGGTGGTGGCGCACGCCTTTAATCCCAGCACTCCGGAGGCAGAGGCAGGCGGATCTCTGTGAGTTCGAGGCCAGCCTGGGCTACCAAGTGAGTCCCAGGAAAGGCGCAAAGCTACACAGAGAAACCCTGTCTCAAAAAACCAAAAAAAAAAAGAGGAACTGTATCAGTTACTTTTCTGTTGCTATGATAAAACACCTTGACCCAGGCAACTCACAGAAGGAAGAGCTTACTGTGGCTCACGGTTCCAGAGGGATAAGAGCCCATCATGGAGAGGAGGTAAGGTGGTGTGGGGCAGGCATGGAGGCAGGAGCAGCATGCTAAGAGATCAGGTCCTCAGTGGAGGCACAAAGCAGAGAGAGTGAATGGGAAGTAGCGTGAGACCCTGAACTCTCAAAGACCACCTCACTGGAGTCACCTCCAGTGACCTACTTCTAGCAAGGTCACAGCTCCTAAACTTCCCCAGACAGTGGCATCAACTGGAAATGAGTGTGCAAATGCCTGAGTCTATGGACAATATTTTTCATTTAAACACCATACAAATCTAAGGAAACGGAGGAAGACCGGCGCAATCCTTGTAGCAGTTCATGATACTGAAGATTTATTTCATTGTATTATTAGCACTACATTATCACTTTTCAGTTGCTTTATTTGATACTTAGAGTGGTTTCACATTTCCTTAATAATTGCTCATTTCTGCATTCGTTTTTATGAACATGCCTAAAAATATTGAATATATTAAAAAAACAAGTTTTAGTTACTACTTCTAAATACATATGCATAAAATGTCATGAGAAGATTAAAAAAACAGGCACAAGATTTCAAAGACATTGCTTATTGTCACAGTCACTTTTCTGTTACTGTGAAGAGACACTATAACCAAGGCAACTTATAAAATAAAGAGTTTGTTAGGGACTTGCTTACAGTTTCATATGATTAGAATCCATGACCATCATGGCAGGGAGCATGGCAGCAGGCAGGTATGGCGCTGGAGCAGTAGCCGAGAGCTAACATGTTGAGACAACAACCATAAGGCGGAGAGACAATGGTGCGAGCTTTTGAAACCTCAAAGCCCATCCCCACTGACACACCTTCTCCAACAAAGCCACACCTCCTAATCCTTCCCAGACAGTTCCACCAACTGGAGACCAACCATTCAAACATGAGCCTAGGGGGCCCATCTTCATTCAAACCACCACACTGTGGTGTCTTTATATGAATTGCTTTAAAAGATAATTTATTGATGTGTAATTCATGTAACATAAGATTAGCCATTGTACATGGAATGACTGAATGGTGTGTAGTTCACTATATAGCAGTCGCCCTGTCTATCTAGCATCTAAAGAGTTCAATACTCCAATACTGAAACACTTTATTTTTATTTTTTTGGTTACTGTCTCACCAACTTCTGCTGGTCATTTCTGTGCATTTTGTCTCCTTGGATTGATCTACTGGGGATAGTTCACATAAGCAGGATCATACAATACGTGAAACCAAAACCCTAAACCCAAAACAATCCTTTAAAATAAATGTACGTAAAGCATATTAAAATGAGTGTATTTATACTTACCAATGAGCAATAATTTCAATACATGAAATCAAAGTTAAATTTAATTTGATAAAATTACACTATTAAATTTATTGTGATTTTAAAATTGGAATATATTAGTATATTAAACATTAAACAAAGTAGGAAATCTTGCTTTAACTTAAGTCTGTGTTTAGTACAGCTATGTTATCCAGGTTGGCCTTGAACTCATAACTCAGTCTCCCTAGTAGCTGGACCATAAGAGCGTACCACCATGCCCAGTTCTCTTATATTTTTAAAAAGCAGTAATTATAGTTTTGGACCTGTCTTAAGCACTGTGGTGTGTTTAGCAGAGTTCCTTTTCTCTAACCATTTGATAGTAGTAGCACATCTCTAGCTGTGACTATTCAAATTTCCTTCAGACATATGTACTCTGGGGTGAGGGTGAGATAGAGGTGGGATTTACTGCTTTAATTAAAACAGCAGAAATGCCAGGCCGTTATACTGACTCAGCCATTATCTCTCAGTTACTTCTTTGTCTTTTATTTCGCTGAAAGACTCCATCTTAGATAAAAATCTGCCACAGTTTCTTTCCAACGGTGTCCTAGCTTTGTGGAGGTTAGAGAGACAGCATAATAAAAATACCAATGCCCAGGACTACGCCTCAGTGTCAGGTAAAGGCAGATGGGCCCCTTCTTCACTCTACCTGCCCCTCTCTCTGCATTCAGTCAAGGACCAGATCTTCCTGGCTGCACCATCTATCAACTACCATCACGGATGGCGGCACTCTAGCTACTGCCAATCACACCTTAGTGAAGAAATGTAGTGGAGAGGCTTGGGACCCTGTGCCTTCTCCATGCTGCTGCTTAATGGCTGAACCCAGGAAGCATGCGTGGTGGGACATCACTAGCCCTCTGCCCATATGCTTTGTTCATCTTTGTAGACCATCTTGTTCTGCACTGAAGAATAGCGTTAGCCTAGAGCACCTGCCCAAATCCCCAGTTTATCTGGATATGCCACCAAAACATCTTATGCACAGGAAACAGAGAGTCATGGAGTCAATTTCTCTTAGGAGTAAGGCCAGTAAAATTGATTTGAGAAGACAATACAGAAATTTGGGGTAGTAGAAGCAGAGGGAGATGGCCCAGTCGGTTAAACCGTGCAAGCGTGAGGACCTGAGTTCAATCCCCAGAACCCACATGAAAAGCCAAAGTAGGATGTGTGCTTGTAATCCGGATGCTGTGTCAGGGGTGACGTAGGGATCCATGGGGCTTTCTGGCCAGTCAGCCTTGTCTAATTAGCAAGCCTCCACATCCCTGTGAGAGATTCTGTCTGAAAAGAACAAGGTGAATGGCTCCTGAGAAATGAACCTGAGGTTTACCCCTGGCCTCTGTACCCTTACACACACCCACATGTGACCCCATACATGCTCATGCTAAACACACACACACACACACACACACACACACACACACACACACACACACAAAGTATCATGAGGAGGTCTCCTTCTACAGCTGATGTTGGTTGCCATTCCTCAGTCGTGGCGAGTGTAGGTATGCATTCATGGGAAAGAATGTCCTTGAACTTTCCCAACAGGTTGCAAGGGTTGTTTCACATTGGAGTCATGCCCCAAAACTTTCGGTGGCTTGCTGTCACCACATGTTTATATTGGAAGTGTTGAGATCATTGCTTAGGTCCCAGTACAACTCAGTTTCAGGTTAGATTGTAGACTTGGGTTTACTAGAGACATTCTGACTTTCACCACATAGGCTGGGTGGATGTGTCAAGGTTGGTCCCTGAAATGCACATTCTTCTGGGTATCCAGTGGTCAAGGATGGAAGAGAGTGGCCCTCAGAAGCTTGGCGTGTGTGTCTTTCTAGGTAATTTCTCGCAGCAGTGAATTTCCAGGGAGAGAAAAGGATATGGTCATGCAAAGACTCCCTGATGGTGCCTTTGTAGTGGCTTGGCTCCTAAAATGTTTCCAGGGTTGCCAAGGAGAGTATGGGTTGGAAGAGGGTTTAGCTAAGGTCTGTGGAAGGTTTTGTTTGGCAAAACACATTGTGAATTTATTCACAATGTTTAGGGATTGGGAAAGGGGAAATGAAGTTGACTATTTTCATTGAGTAGGCAAAACTTGTTTCCAAGGAGAAGCATATAGTTGCATACAACCAAGAAGTCCTTAAAAATTGTTTGTTAATTCAGTTTCTTGATCTCTTACATTATTGATCACTATGTATAAGTGTCAATTAGGATGATGTTTAGCCATCTGTAACAAAACAAAACATTTTTACTAAACCCCAAACAAATAATAGGGTTTAAATAAAGGTGAGAATTTCATTCTTCCTCATGTATGAGGAAGCTCAAGACAGGCTGTGAAGAAGTGTGTGGTACCTCATACTTGCAGGGTCCAACTTTCTTGCTTGTTCTCTGTGGGAGCTCACAAAGGCTTCCTAGTGAGAACTTACTCAGGGTCAGAGAATCTGAGCTTGCTTTACCCAGCAGGGCTGCATAAGGAGATGATTTGGCCGTGTGTGTGTGTGTGTGTGTGTGTGTGTGTGTGTGTGTGTGTGTGTGTACCAGGTGTCTGGAAGGGTCTACACTTTGCTATACAGTGTGCTTTGATCTTGCAAGGGGGAGGTCTTTTGCCTCTTTCCTTGGCATATTATAAAAAGCCCTTTTGAGTAAAGGATGAGGCTGGTGGGTATTGACCCAGGGCCCTCCCATAGCTATCCTGTGTCTCTGTCTTTCTTCTCATCATCTAGGTCTCTCTTTCTATCTGATATTTCCTCATTCCTCTCTCCTCCATCTAAGAACCCTTTGATAGGTGGGAGCAGGTCGGAGATGGTCTCCTATAGACTCCCACAGATGGTAACCTGAACATGGGGCTTAGGTACAGAGGACAGAAGAGGGGGCACCACGGGTTGAGGGGCCATGCCTGGTAATGAATTAAGTTGAGGTGGTCATATTCAATTCTTTGGGAGTAAAACTGTAAATATAAAGTAGAATAGTTCAAGCTAGGCTGCAACGAGTATCTCTCTGTGTCTCTGTTTCTCTCTCTATTAAAGAGAGTCATAAAAGTTTTGTTTGAAAAAGGTAGGCTTAGGTATATTAGGGTAGAATAGGCTTTAGGTATAGGGATTTTGTGAAGGCTTAGGTATATTAGATACCTAGGGTAGAGTAGATTTTCCCTAGTGCTGGACCTGGGATGCAGAAAGCAGTGTCCAGGACGGAGCAGCCACTGCGGACTTAGCGATCCGAGAACAAGAAGCTGCATTTGAGACTGCCAGCTTCAGGAAGCAGCAGCAGCAGCGCATACATGGTGGCCACAGCCAGGTGTTGGCAGCTGGGACCCTGGGGGCATCATCACAGGGGTGGCAGACACCAAGGCCAGCACAAGCATTGAGGGGCTCTACACGCTTTCTGCCACATGGCGGGGCCACAGCAAGGAGGGTGCAGTTAGCCAGGGTGCTGGTGAGAGCCCTGGAGAGACATGGCTTAAGGCTGCACTCAACCTTCTCAAACCAAGACGCCATGCCAAGAGAGAGGTGATCAGCAGGCAGCAGTGGCGGCTTGGAGTGCAGCAGAGATTTCAGACTCCAGCAGCCAGAGTCCCCGGTGGCCAGGGCCCAGCAGAGATGCTATGGGAGAGGCAACAGGGGTCAATAGCAGCAACCCTGCAGTGGCAAAGCTGCTGCCCTGGGTGGAGGAGCAACATTGGTGACTGGAGCAGGGCAGCTCAGAGGAGGACACCTGGCAAAGCAGGTAAGGGAGCCGAGGTGCAGAGGTCGCAACTGGCTGAGGCTGCGTTTCCTCTGGGACCCATGGTGCTGATTGAAAGCGGTGAGTGAAAGCCATAGCTCACAGCAATGGGGCCGGCATCCAGCTGTGAAGTGCAAGGCACAAGAGAACCCTCAGGGCCTCAGGACACCAGGATCCTGGGGGGACATGTTGGTTACAGGAGGCACAGACAGATCAGGACAGCTGAACAGAGCCAGCAGCAAAAGCTGTGCAGTTTGTTTGCTGGTGGTCCATGCTGACTGTAGGATGAGGTCTTCCCCAGCCAGCTAGCAGTTTTTTGCCGTAGAGCAAATGGCCTAGGGGAAGGTTAACTGAAAGTGCCTCTGTAGCTGAGAGTGAGGCTTCAGAAACACTGGTTTGAACTGGGTTGCAGGCAAGGGGCACTGCAAAATATTTTGGTAATGGGACTGCTCATATTTGGAGCTGTTTGCTTATGACTTGGAAGCTATACAAAGACTTCAGGGCAGTTGATGAGCCAGGCCCTGATCTTGGGCTGTCTATGGAACATTAAGACTTGTATCAGAAAGCTTTCAGTGGAACTTTAAGACTGGTAACAGAAAATTTTCAGTGGAATATTAAGACCGGTGTCAGAACTGACTTTTTGAACTTTTCAGGCTTAAAAAAATGGGATGGACAGGAGTGGTTAGATTTCATGTATATACATTATTAACTGTGATGACTTATGAACTGTTTTGTGGAACTGTTTTGTGTATGCATATATGTTTTATTAACTGTGGTAACTCACAAACTGTGTGTATAAAAATTGAACTGTATAAAAATTGAACTGCAGTGGTGGCCATCACTGCTACTGTTTCTGGGATTACCATATCATATTTGGTTACTACAGCTAGCACAGTGGAGGCCCTGGCAGCAAAAGTAGCTACCACAGTTAGTTAATCCTCATTCTATTGGGCATGATAAATTTAATTCAATAGTTATATACATTTCGATTGGCTTTGAAAATTATAAATTTATAAACTCAAGTTCCATTTGCTTTTGGGATACCATCTTACAAGGACTCCAATTTGGCAGTAAGGCTCGATAAGGAAGGGAATGGCTCAGTTGCCTTTAGCCTACTGGCTATGGGTGGGATAGGATCTCTGTTGGTCTTTTCTGTGTCGAACACACAGATTGCAAGCCCAGTGCCACTTTGAGATCATTGGCAGCAGTTAACTCTACAGCTCACACATGATTGAGCCTGTATGATAATGAGTATTCAGAGAGGGGAATGCCTGGGGGGTGCTCACCAACCTAAGACAGAGCGCCTGTGTGGCCTGGACAGGCGTCTCCATGACGGGTAAGGTAACCGCTGACGTCCCACGCAACCTAAGTCAGAAGCTCATTTTTTTTTTTTTTTTAGTAAAAGGAGAACCTGAGGTCCCTGGCCCCTGTTTTGGGTAACTGTTGCCTTGCTTGCTGACCTTGACCTTGATATCTTCCTTATGCTAATTCTCTGCCTGGTTCCACCCTCCTGAATGCTTAAGGGAAGTTCCTTGTCTGTGTATCCTGCATAATGGGCGTTAATAGCTTAGATGCAAGACTGTAAAACATCTGTAGCAAACTTCTGCCCTCTGGGGTTCTTCCATTATGCTGTAAGCCTGTATTTAAGACCTCTTCCCTCCTTCAATAAACAGGATTCCGCATTAAAAAAAATTGAACTGTTTTGTATAGAAAT
The DNA here is from genome assembly GCF_004664715.2 of Peromyscus leucopus. Lineage (NCBI taxonomy): Eukaryota > Metazoa > Chordata > Mammalia > Rodentia > Cricetidae > Peromyscus > Peromyscus leucopus. Next base: position 18,739 of record NW_023504755.1, on the reverse strand, counting down.
GGAACTGTTTATGTAGAAATGGAGAAATTTGTTTTTTTCTACCCAGGTTCAAGATGCAGCTTAAAAATTATAAAGAAAAGGGGGAGTTAATATTCCTCAGTCCCTTTATTTTTTTTAAAAAAAATATTTCTTGTTCTTTGAATGGATAATGTTAACTTGTATTAATATACCCTATGTTTTGATAGCAAGAAATGCAAAAAGTTCTATTAAGAGATTGCTTTTGGATGTTTGCTAAAGTTTGTAAAGTGTAAGTTGTTCTATTGAGAGTTTACTTTTGGATGTAAGTTTGTAAGAATTGTAGTTTTGTATAGTAATATTCATACTAGAATTATGTTAACCTGTTAATGTTGATGAATCATGGTATGGTGATGCTAAGGAGTTCTTAGATTTGATGTGGTTGCATTAGGAATTACTGATTTATTTGATTTATTGATTTAAAAAAGGGCTTTGTACAGCTAAGACAAAATGTATTCATCATAGATGCATTCAAAAAGGCCATTCTATCTTTATCATCCTCTACCCCTTTACTAGGAGGCCTAGCAGCCACAAGGAGCAGGAGTATTGCTATAATTATACCACCTAGTTGGAATAATCTCTTAGTGGAAAAGTGGCTTCAGCTGTATAGAGTTAAGCTCTGCACCTCTCCCCAACTAGAGGCTGGTATTTAGAGACGGGTAAGTCCTTTTTGCTAGCTGTCAACCTAAGACAGAGTACACTTGGCAGAAAGTGTATCTCAAAGATGGGTAAGGCTATCTAGTGAAGAAGGTGACAAGACAGGCACAGTCCATCTGAGGGGTCTGAGAAGCCCTTTATGTTATTAAGAAGGGGGACCTGTGGGAGCCCACAGAGGCTTCCTAGTGAGACCTTACTCAGGGTCAGAGAATCTGAGCTTGCTTTACCGAGCAGGGCTACATAATAGGATGGTTTGGCCATGGGCGTGTTTACCAGGTGTTTGGAAGGGTCTACACTTGGCTGTGCAGTGTGCTTTGATCTTGCAAGGGGGAAGACTTCTGCCTCTCCCTTTGGCATATTATCAAAAACCCTTTTGAATAAAAGATGAAACTGTTGAGTATTGACCCAGGTCCTCTCGAAGCCATCCTGTGTTTCTTTCTTCTCATCATCTAGGTCTCTCTTTCTATCTGATATTTCCTTATCCCTCTCTCCTCCACCTAAAAACCCTTCGATAGGTGGGAGAAGGTCAGAGCTGGTCTCCCACAGACTCCCACAGTTCCCTTCACTGTCTGAAGGCTGTTTGTACTTCAATAAAAAGCTAAATGTTAGGACCAAGTTACCTCTATGCCCTCCAAATATTACAGGCTATTGTCATGCTCTTAGTTAACCTCCAAAAGTTGATAGTAAGACCCTATTGCTGAAGACATCACATGCTTGAGTCATAGAATGTGGAAAAATCAAGGTGGTACTGACCTGGAAGCATCAACCATACTGGCTAGCTTTTGTAGTGCCAGAAGGTGCTATGCATGATCTCAGAAAAGTAATCATTAATCTTATCCAGCTGGGAACCTTGTGGGCTACAATAACAAACTGCCTGGCCAGATATGTCCACTGGTATCATAGTGGCACAATTGCCACTTTCTAGTTGGCTTTAAAGACTGCTCTACAAGTGGGAACCCATCCCTGGCACAGTTACTGGTACCAAGAACCTGTGGCCAGACAAATCTTAGGTCCTAGGAAAGAACCTACTGCTATAACTGTTTTGATGAGGCATTTCATTAAACTGACTCCCAATGATGTCTCCTTGTAGCCACACATCAGTGCATCTCTCAGACTGCATCAGAGAAGTGCCTTTTTGCAGTAGACAGTGAGTAACAGCGACCTATAACTGGTCATAGTGAAGAGGATAAATGACTACAGAGTGCCAATCCCTAAATGGGACATTGAATCACTCTTCTTGCCTTCCAAGGCTCAAGGATCATGGCGGGAGAGGAGCTGGGGAGAAGGTAAGAGCCAGAGGCAGTGGATGACGACAAAGGATCATGTACCACGTACAACAGGGCAGCAGCATATACGAACGCACAGCAGTTGGGATAACATGCACAAGACTCAAGTTCAAGACTCAAACTCAAGTTCAAGCCAGACAAAATCCCAGTGGAGAGTCGGGAGGTGGGCATGAAGTCCCTCGTATGCCTGAGGGTCTATTGGTAATTGCCAGATGCTGGGAGAGTGAGAGTTAGTCAAGGGTCTGGTTCCTGGTAGGAATAACGTGCTCCGGTGAATGGCTACATGCCTAAGAGCATATAGGCAGCACTGATGGGACTCAATGGACTTTAAAAAATGAGGACACAGAGTTGGTTGCATATAGCATGGGGGGTGGGTGGATCTGCAAGGAGACCAGGGGATAAAGATGTGCGAAAATCCTCAAAGAATTAATAAAAAAAAAACTTTTATAAGTTGTAGGAATCTACTCTATGCCACATACTATCTTAGGAGCTACAGACAAGCTGAGTGGGGTAGAACTGCCTCTACCCTCGGGAAGCTCACAGGAAGGGAGAACACACATAGACTATACTCAGTAACTCACAATCCTACCGTTAGGAAACAGTGTTCTGCCTGCAGGCCAGAAGAGGGCGCCAGATCTCATTACAGATGGTTGCGAGCTGTCATGTGGGTGCCGGGGATTGAACTCAGGACCTCTGGAAGAACAGCCAGTGCTGTTAACCTCTGAGCCATCTCTCCAGCCCTGGAAACAGTGTACTTAAAAAAAAAAATTGTCATGTGGTATTTTTCTAGGGCCCTGGTCACACTTTATGACTGTTCCTTTTAAAGTAAGATTAACACTTGCTATGAACTGTCACTCTACGAGACTGTAAGGACCATGAGGGCAGAAAATAGTCTCTCGTTGCTGCACCTTGCACACAGAGAATGGCCAATGAGACCTGACTGAGTAGTCAGATAAAAGGAAATTTGAGCAAAAGGAAAGTCTAAGTAGCAGTTATAAGATGTATAATTCATATAATGTGGAGCCTTGGTATTTGAGAAAGATATAGGGCACAGGGTGGCTATTTTCCAAGAACATGTGGTATTTATTTTGGACTATGATTTATCAAATGACCTTGTGTACTTAAATTACAATCTGGGCACTTGACATTTGCTGTTTGTCTGTACCTGCTTTTCATGCTTTAGCTTCCTCGTTATTCCTTCTGGTTCATATTTGAGGGCCTGTGTGGACCCAGATATGCTAATTTCATAATGCTCAGGAGGCATGGTTTAATCTAGGGTAAGCTGGTTAGTACAATCTGCCTCAGGGATTACTTCAGGGTTGGGCATCACCACCACCACCACCACCACCACCACCACCATCATCATCATGGTTGCCGTCATCATCATCATCGTCATTATTATCATTATTGTCATCATTATCGTCGTTGACATCATCATCAACATGTTCATCAGCACTTTCATAGCATTTGCTAATTTAATAGGTTCTGAACATCACATGAATCCTTCTAGTCCTGTGATAATACCACGAGTTAGACACCATCATGGTCCCTTCTGGGCTGCTCTGTGTGTGAACTGGCATGGTCTCTGAACTCAGGCAGCTTGGCTCTAGAATCAACGCTCCTGATGACTTCACTGAGGTGCTTGTGACTAAAACATGCCAATAAGAATAAATCTTGGGCCGGGTGGTGGTGGCACACGCCTTTAATCCCAGCACTCGGGAGGCAGAGGCAGGCAGATCTCTGTGAGTTCCAGGCCAGCCTGGTCTACAGAGTGAGTTCCAGGAAAGGCACAAAGCTACACAGAGAAACCCTGTCTGGAAAAAACAAAAAAAAAACCAAATAAATAAATAAATAAATAAACAAACAAACAAACCTTGGACCTTGAGTAAGAAGGGATGGCTCACTTCGTTGTGTGTGGTGTGGTGAGCAAATGTGAGTCCTAGATTGGCTCCAGCATCTGTTTGCTCCAGGGAGGCCAGGCGGAATTCAAGGCCAGTATGTGGAGGTTGTAGAGGGAAAGGACTCAGAGACCTGGAATCAGTGCCTTGATGATACTGTGAACTTTACTGTCAGTGAGGCAATAAATTCTTTATTCCAAACTATGGAAAGACATCTTGACACCATTGACTTATTTTTAAAAATTATAGATAAGTACCTTTCTTATATATATCTGCTATGTGAAAATTTTATTTCAGTATCCTTTGCTTATTTTAATTGCATGAATTTTGAGATGTTAACATAACATTAACTAAGGTACCCAATTAAGTAAAGAACAGTGTAAACATGATCCTGTATAACACCATGTTTTTTCATTTATCCAGATAACACATTTTCCCAACATTTTAACATTTTCAAATTTAGGGTATATCCCATAATTGATGTCTTTAATTAACTGAAAGTGTTTTTCTCTTTCTTCGTGGTAAATGAAAGAACAGTAAGTAAACGATCGATGGGATCTAGATGTTTCTTTGCTAGCTGATATACTGGGCTGTTTCTTCCTGGGGTCATTGCCTTTAAAGAATAGTAATGTAGAAAATCATGGAGTTCAGCATGTTGAACATACTCTAGAGTAACCGTAACACATATCCCAAGGCTCTTACCTGATAGATGGACAGGCTGAGGTACCAAGAGATAATGGGACATCTTCAAGGTCATCTAACCTCACTCAAAATAAAAACAGTGACGAGATAACCAAAAAGGTTTATTTTTCTATTGTTTTCTCCAAGGTTTTACAGAAGGACTAACACTCACATGACTCAACTGTCATTATACTGATGTACACTATTCAGGGAGAAACCCAGAACGTATTAACTAGGTAAAACAGTCAATACATTATAACCTAGGTTAGGACTTAGAAAAAGGTTCCCATTCTAATGACGTCCAGCTTCCTTAAGGAATAGTTTGACAGAGTTCATGTTTTAGTATAAGAATCCATTTTTTTTTTTTTTGGTTTAAAAATGGTCAATGGGCATTGCAAAAACTTTAAATTTCCTTTTAAAAACAAGAGAGGGTAGTGCCTGGGTCTGCAGATGCCAGGATCAAAATCTGATATTTTCTTTTCTCTCTTTCATTTACTATTGCAACCAATAAAGCATGTTTGTATCATAAAAACATAAAAAAAAAAATGGGTTCAACGAAATGGCTCAGTGGGCAAAGGTGCTTGCAGTTAAGCCCGAGGAGCCGAGTTTGAGTCCTGGAATCCACACTGTGCAAGGAGAGAACCAACTCCCAAAAGTGTCCTCTGACTTCCATATGTGCCCTGTTTGCACAACACAATAAATAAAAAAATTTAAAATGTAAAGAAAGAAAACTCAAACCAAAACCAGACTCTTCCAATTTTGCATAGTTATGTGAGGTCCTCTTTTTTTTTTTTTTAAACCTTTGGTAATTTTCCATGTCAGTATGTTATACAGCTATTTGATTTTTGGTACACTATTATATGTATACACCGTGATCAACTTAACACTTTCCTATTATTGGACATTTAGATTGTTCAAAAAATTTAATATTATAAATATATAGTGAATATCTTTTCACATCTATCTGTGGTTATGCTTTGATTTAAATTCCTAGATGCTGAATGTCTGGATCAAAGTGCATGCATATTTAAAATATTATATTTATAACAAGCTGCATTTCAAAACTCTTAAGTCACTTTGTAGTTCTTCCAACAATCTACCCAAATACCATTTTACTATTCTTGTGTGTATGTGGGCTGTGTGTGTGTGTGTGTGTGTGTGTGTGTGCGTGTGTGTATGCACGTGTGTGGAGGCCAGAGGTTGATGTGGGTCATCTTCAATTGCTTCCCACCTTGTCTTTTGAGATAGTCTCTCACTGAACCTGGCATTCAGGCTAGATTGGCGGGCCAGAGAGTTCCAGGGATCTCCCAGGTTCTTCCCCCTTTGTGATATGGTTACATGCGATTATGATTGATAGGTTTTTATTTTTTATGTGGGTGCTAAGGATCTGAACTCAGGTCATATACTTGTGCAGCAGGCACTTCACTGACTTTCTCTCTTTTATCCCACGTTGACAATCTCTGGAATCTCTCTCAAACACGCAAAAGATAAGAATCTGTGGTTTAGAAAACTGAAAACAAACAAACAACAACCCAAAATCCCAAGATCCTAACAGGATAAGATTTCTCAAGTAGCCTGCGTTTGAGCGGTGAAGGGAGGGTAGGGTGTTTCAAACTTCTAAACCATTTACTCTAAGTACAAGTCATCTCAATGCATTAAACAACAAAGACTTTGCTTTAAAATTGCCTAGGAACTCTCAGTAACTCCGAAGAGCCTTGATTTGGAGAGCACAAGGAGGAAGAAACAGCTTTCATGGCAGGGCAATCTTGGGAAGTGAGTTTCCTTGCAAGGTAGGCAACAGCCTTGAGGCATTTCAATAAGTGCCATCTTGGACTTCAGTACTCGGAAGGGAGGAAAACTGGTTAATGGCATAGCCATGAATTGAGTCAGAGGGCAGGACAGCCTTAAAAGGTGAATGTGCCCGGGCACATTCTATATTAGAAAGAAAAATGAGTATGTTGTCCAAGTAGCCTAGGCAATAGCATTACAAAACCCAAGCAAGGATATTTCCTTTCCTTAAAAGCTATTCTTTCTGCTGGGACCAACTTGACAAGGTCTTCAATATTTTTCTTTGACAGGCATTGACTTGATGCATGAGGTAGATTAACAGAGAGGCTACCAGTGAAGAATGAATCATTCTCCAAATTATTTGTAGGTAATCAGCAACAACTTCTACTATTTTGGGGGAAGATAACCTCTAGTGGTTTGCAAAACGTCCTTGTATCATGGGTAGAATTTGCTGGAAATGGATATTCTCAAGGCTCCAGACCCACTTAAGAACTCTGGGGTTTAGGCCAGGAATCTGTGGGTTACCAAGTCTTCATGGTGATTTTGCCATCTTACCCACTCACATTTAAGTAATGAAATTATTTATGTGTTTATCATCAATATTTTCAAGTTTTTTTTTCCTTTTTCAAGTTATCATTACATTTTGGAAGTTTGGAAAATGTAAAGTTATAAAAAGGTGAGAGATGATTTGAGTCGTTTAAACACATCTCTCTAATGAGAATACAGTGCTTTAAAAAGAATTCTGGGGGCTGGAGAGATGGCTCAGCCATTAAGAGTTCTTTCTGCTTTTGTAGAGGACCAGAGTTAGTTCCCAGCACTCACACTGGACTGCTCAGAGTTGATGGTAACTCTAGCTCCAGGGGATCCAATACTCTCTTCTGGTGTCCACCACCACCACCACCACCACCACCCCAGTCGTGTCCCCCCCCCCCAACACCAGACCACCTAATAAGTAATTCTGTGCCTGGCATTTTGAAGTGCACTGCCAGGGTAAAGGATGTCTTTGTAAAGTGAAATATTTTCTCTCTGGATGAGGATTCTTGAACTGTTCATAAACCGCCCATGTATTTCTGCAGAATTTCATTTATTCTGAATTTGTGTGTCATCTGATTTATCTGCATCAGGTTTGTTGAGATAAAATAGGATCTTAACCAAAGAAAAATATTATACTTAAATTTTTTTCTGAAAAGAGATCAAAGGTTTGGTTAGAGAGCTTTAAATAGGACGTGTTGCTATGCTCTGCACACACTGAAAAAGATTTTTCTGATAAACATTTTCCATTGTATCTTGTTAATTTTTTTCAAGTTTTAAGAACCTGCCAAACTGTTATCCAATGTGACTGCATCTTCTTTTGTGCACAATGGCAGTGAGACTACAAAGTACTCCACACCGTCACTAAGACTCCAAAGGGCAGCTCTGCAGGTGAGCTTCCCCTTAGGTGTGAGCAGTGTCCTCTGGGGACTTGAAGTTGCATTCTCCACCAGTGGCTAATGGAGTTGAACTTCTTTCCATGGGTTTATCTGCCACTTGCTTATCTTCTTATTCATCCAGTCACTCTATATTTAAAAAGAAATGCATGCGCCAGCGGTGGTGGCGCACGACTTCAATCCCAGCACTCGGGAGGCAGAGCCAGGTGGATCTCTGTGAGTTCGAGGCCAGCCTGGTCTACGAAGTGAGTTCCAGGAAAGGTGCAAAGCTACACAGAGAAACCCTGTCTCGAAAATCAAAAAAAAAAAAAAAAAAAAAAAATGCACACAATGGCTCATATAAAGATACGTATTTTTGCCCTGGGCTAAACTGTGTTTCTTCCTTCCTTCCTTTTTTTTTTCACGTCAAGTGGGTAATGTGCCAACATCGTAACAAGGTTTAGTGGGTGGCACACAACACGCATTGGTGTGAATTCCCAATCATCACGCTTATGAAACAAAAAAGGATCTAAACTGTGTTTCTTACGTGTTTTGTGTGAAGTACTGACCCAATGACTGCATTTAGAGATGCAGTCGCCAAGGAAACAATTAAGGTTAAATGAGATCGTAAGCAATGGCCTGACACTGAGGGATTTGTGTCCTCAGAATAAAGCCCAAGGTGCTTGCTTCCATGAACACATACACACAAAGAGAGTGCACAGCAAGATGGAGGCTGCCTTAAGTCAAGAAGGGGCCTTATTAGAAACGGACCTTGCTGGCATAACGAACATAGGCTTCCAGGAAAAACGTCTACTGTGTAAGGGACTTAATCTATGATGTTGTTATGGCAGTCAGAGCTGACAAGACAAAGACAATCAGTTTAGTTACTTTATCTGTAATGCTTAAAATCTGAAACACCCAAATGAATGGTAAAATACATACATACATGCATACACACAGACGTGTGTGAGTGTGCGTGTGTGTGTTGTGATTGTGTGTATAATGGAATGCAACCAAGCAATAAAATTGAATGGACTATTTACACAACATGGATAAATCTCAGAATAATTGTACTGAGTGAAGCAAACCAGACCATAAAAATAAAAAGATTTGACACTGTGTGAATCCATTATATAAACTTGAGGAAGTGTAGATAATCTATAGTGACAGAAAGCAGGTCTGTGGGTGCCTGGGAGAGAGGTGTGGTGAGGTATTTGAGGGAGGGAAGCCAAGCACACTGAAGTAAACTAGAGATGATGGATATAGCTATCAGCTTGATCATGGTGATGGTTGTATGGGTGTGTAGATGTCAAAATGTAAGTTAAATACTTTAAATATAGGTAGCTATGGCGTGTCAGTTATACTCAGTTATGCTGCTAAAAATTTGTGGAATTTTCTTATCTCCAGGAAGCTTCAGTTTTGTATTAAAACCAGATTTTTTAAAATTTTCTTATCTCCAATCTTCGATAAAGAGATAGAAAATAAAATGTCTCACTTCATAAAGGCTGCTGTATGTATGGAATGTCATGAATTACTGCCCCACCCCCAACCCAACTTTTCCACCAGTGGCAAGAGACAAAATCCCCAAACCAAAGAACCATAGAACAGGTAGGTGGCTTCGAACTCACAAAAGGTTACACTCAGGACTTTTATTTTTTTGACTTTTGAAGGCGCAGATGGTTCTGCTGCATATTGTGGTAAAGAAAGAAAACCATTAAGATATCTTACAATCAATCACATTCGACGATTAACGACAGGAAAGTTGTATTGCAGAAAAGCAATACAATGAGTTGCTAAAACCCGGAGGTTTAAGTTGGATAAAACTTTTACAGTAGAACCCCAAGTTGCATACAGAATTTGACTAGAATCGCAAAGCCTGCATCCGTTTCCAGAAACGTTGGAAGATAAAGGAGGGTTTTACTGGAAGTTGGGCAGGGAAAAGTGAGGTTTCACACGGAAGTCCTTCGAAGGAAATCACTGTTGACAACTGCTGCAAAACTGTTTTTACTGTGTTGCTGCGGAAACAAAGTTTTTACTTAGATAGCTTTCTTTTTTTTTTTTTCTTTTTTTTTGAGTTTTGACTATTCAAGCTAACAAGTGGTAGAAGAGGGAATTTCTACCTGATGCTAAGGTCTTTCTCTTCCTACTAGTCAATACAGAAACAGTTCTGCATGGCTATCTCCCGCTGCGCGTGTCACCCCCCCCCCAACCCTCCTCTGACCGCCATTCGCTTTAATTTGCGGCTGCTTCCCAGCTAGAAAGCTCAGATTGCACCTGCTCCCCGGGTCAGCGGGGGTCCTGTGTCTTCCACACTCAGCCTGTGCTGCCTGTGCACGGACACCGGGACCCACCAGGGGTCACTGCAGCCTCAGAGCTATTGTGCCCACCAGTGCCTGGCCCCGGCCCGCCGCGAGGAGGGCGTGGGACGGAGACCGCAGAACGCAGGGGTCGGTCGGAGCAGAACTGCGCCCTGCCGGCCTGGAGCCAACCTCCAGGTCTCCCAGGGAAACGAAGGCAGTGACTTGGCGACGGCCGCGCGCAGCTCGGGCGCAGCGCACGCGTTCTCGCCGGGACCTGCAGGCACCGGGCCAGACGGACCACCTCCGCCCGGCCCTCCGCCCCTAGCCGAGACCCCGCCCAGAGGGGGCGCTCGGGTCGCGATCCCGGGGATCCTGCTGCGGCTCGGTGGCTTTCTGCGGACGCCCGGGGGGGCCGGGGCCCTCTGCACCTGGGTCGCTGCCGCCCAGGGCTCCGCCCCGCGCGCCGCCAAGAACTTTCCCTGGAGCCTCGGCGGCCTTGACGCCCCGGTGCTGTCGCTCCCGGTCGCCCGCAGGTCCTCCGACGCCCGGCTTTTCAAGACGTTCGGCAGGAGCGGCGTTCGGTCCCCGTGGCAGGGCGTTCGGGGGAGGCGAGCTTGAACTTGGCCATCTCCGCGGGATGAGTTCGGGGACCGTCAGACGGAAGCCGCGGCCCGCGACAAGCTGACCTCCCCCGCTTCCCCTCCTGGTTTCGGTGAGGAACCCTGGCCGGCCCTCCGCGTCCCCGGGCTGGCTGTGAGAGTGGCGGAGGGAGGGAGTGGCGACTTTCGCTGCTGGCCCTGCGTCCCAGGCTGGGGGTCGTGGTCACCCCCCGGACACAAAAGAGAAGGCAGCTGAGCGCTCTCCGTTCTCCCTACCTTGTTAGGGGGGTGTGGGGCGGGGTCCGCGCTAGCAGTGCGCGCCCGGTGGGGACTCGGGAGCTGCGGCAGGGGAATCGCTCCAGTGGGGCTGGCGCTGCGGGGTACCGAGGGGCGTCCGAACCCAGGGAGGGTCTGGAGCGCCGGTCTCGCCCTTTTCGTGTCTCTGGCCGGCCGTCCCTAGCCAGGCGACTCTTGTCGTCCCCAGGTCGCCGCCCCAGTCTTCAGAAGAGGAGCCGCAGCCGCAGGATGCGCGGGGACACGCTGCTCCCGGCGCCTAGTTCCGCGGGCGCTTCCCGGGTGGCTCCCGGCCCCTGACGCTCCGGGGCGCGCTCGCCCTCCCGCCTCCGCTCTCCGAGCTTCTCGGGGTGCCCTCGGCTCGACCGCAGGACCCCAGAGTTCGCCCCCACCCTGGACCCCACCCAGACCCGCGCCTCTCGCCCTCTACACGGCGCGCACAATAAATTAATGCTTCGCGCTTGAGGGGAGGCGGCGGCGGCGGGCACCGCGGTCGCTGCTCTCGCCTGGCTCGAGACGCTTTCAGCCGACATGGGCTGTTTCTGCGCCGTTCCGGAAGAATTTTACTGCGAAGTTTTGCTCCTGGACGAGTCCAAGCTCACCCTCACCACCCAGCAGCAGGGCATCAAGGTAGGCACGGCCAGGGCGCGGTGCGGGGGCCGCGACGTGGGGGTCCGCGGCTTTGTCTCAAGACTGTCACCGGTCCAGCCCGGCCGCCGTTGGAAAGGCGGGGCACCAGTCCCCGGCCTCAGACAGAGAAGCGGGTCTGTGGGGTTGCGCCAACTTGGAGTTGATTAGAAAAGTGTCTTGAGGGGTCTTCGACGCCCCAACTTTCAGCAGCAATTCGAGGTCGGCGACGGAGACAGACTCTGCCCACTCCCGGGGTCCCCCTAAAGCTCTTAGGCCCCTCGCAGCTCCCAGACAGGCGCAGGGTTGAAAGGACAGACTGCACCCCATTCTGGTGCTGGAGGCGTGCTTCTAGGCTTTGTGGAAGCCGCCCTCACCCACCCCCCTTTCCCTGATAGTATTCTTGGGGAAGTAAACTAATGCACTCACTCGCTGAAAGATTAATCAGGTCATTGTGATTGTGTTCCCCGGATTTGCAGCTGGGGAATGCTACGTTTGCCCCGAAAACAATTTTCTTTCCACTAGCGAGCTGGGTTTTTTTTATCTCCACATTTAAGTAAACATCTCACAAAGCAAATCTGTGATCGGTTTGCTCCTGTTTGTAGTCATCAAAAATGTATTGCTGCTTCTAACCTAGAAAGCCCACAGAAAGCGAGCTAGCACCCGACCCACTTCCTTAATTTTATGAGTACATTTTTTTTTTCTGTACCTGACAACCTGAGGATGCGCCTGCGCGTTTGTTTCGCTTTTCCAACAATTTAACTACCAAGGAGATAGGAATCCGGTGTGTGTATTTTGCTTGCCCTTCTCCTTCAGCATTAAACCACCTAGGCATTTTAGTTAAGGCAGCTGTGGAGTCTGCATGTTGTGTGTGTCCGTCCGGTCCCCCTCCCCCCTCCCCCCTTTGCCCCCCCCTCCGGCGCATCCCAGAGCTGTGGTCTGGGGATAGAGTTCCCAATGCCCTATTCCCTCTCCTAGTCTGGTAATTTCAGAAGTTACCAGCATGAGGTAGTAGGTCCTGGGTATTCATTCATTCTCATTCTCTCTCTCTCTCTCTCTCTCTCTCTCTCTCTCTCTCTCTCTCTCTCTCTCTCTCTCTCTCTCTCTCGTGTGTGTATGTGTGTGTGTGTGTGTGTGTGTGTTTTGATTACCTTTATGCCCACCAGAAAAACTGTTCCTGGCTAGAAGCCGCTTAGTGGATGTTGCCAGTTTGGGCATACAGAATTAGAATTTCATGGGTGTAATCCTCTTGCAGAAGAAAGGCCAAAGTGACCAATTAAAGCTAAAACACGTAACCCCTTGTTTTGGGAGATCGTCGTGTTCCTCAGCAATTATAATAAGCAAAATTCAATCAAATTCTCATCTTTTGTTTTTTTCCCAAGAGCGATAAAACAGTATTTGGAGGGACAGTGTTTGCTTTATATTTTTAACTTTTTCTCTGTACTTAGACACACAACCCCACTTGCTAAGAAAGGGGGGAGACAAAATTTCACTGCACAGTATGATAGAACATTTTGTGAACACAATAGGCCAAAATAAAAACAAAACAAAACAAAACAGAACACTTCTTGGTAATGCATACAGAGTCCCTGGTGTGGGAGTGGGAATAATCAGAGATCGGTAAGTTATGATCTGATACTAAGCCAGCAAAGAGATCTTTCTGAAGTGCAAAGGATAAATACATCTGGAGTCTAGAGTCATCCATGGCAAGAGCCCCCCATTTAATCATGAAAGCCATGCCCCTGTCAGCTGTGGCTTGTGCAGATTATTCTGTCAGGAGAGCAGCCAAGACTCGGGATCAAATAGAATAAGTTTGTTAAAGAAACGGGAGTCAGAAATCCTGACCCGTACTTATTTTTAGTAAATCCATAGTATTTACCTCGTTTTACAAATGGGTTGAAATTTGGTGAGCGATTCAAAGGCAACAACAACTTCCAAATAGTGTTATTTTGGCTGGGTGCCATGCAACTGAGCAGTATTTAAAGCAGACTTGGGTTGGAAGTAATCATTTTCGCCACAAGCTTGGCCTCTTTGGGTGTCACACAGGCATGCCATGCTGATTTTGATGTCCGTGTGTGTAACACAGATGTCTGCTGCAGTTAACCGCATTATCTGCAACTGCTATATACCTCCTTAAAAATGTGTGCCTTCAGCTGGGCGGCGGTGGCGCACCCCTTTAATCCTAGCATTCCAGAGGCAGAGCCAGGTGGATCTCTGTGAGTTCAAGGCCAGCCTGGTCTACAGAGCGATTTCCAGGACAGGCACCGAAACTACACAGAGGAACCCTGTCTTGGGAAAAAAAAAAGTGTTCCTTAGAACCTATCTACCTGTGGCATGTACTTAATTAAGCATTTGTATATTTGCCAATGGTATGAGGTTTGCAAAAACATCTTCTGTGTAAATAGTAAATATCGATTGAATATCTATGTTATGCTATACAAAATTGGGTTTTTAAAACACTCTTACCTGTCCCATGTTTTGACCTACAGGTGTCAATTACTCTATATGTATATTTGAATTTTGTTTATTTATTTTATGTGTGTTGGCATTTTGCCTGTATGCATGTCTAAAAGGCTGTCTGATCCTCTGGAACTGAAATTACAGATGGTTGTGAGCTGCCATGTGGGTGCTGGGAATCGAACCCTGGTCCTCTCAAAGAGCAGCCAGTGCTCTTAACTGCTGAGCCACCTCTCCAGTCCCGGGTTACTGTTTATGAATTAGATAAAATTAGCTCCTACTTTAGTTCACAGGTGAACAATGAACCTCCCAGTCAGTAATCGATAGCTACTGTTACAGTGTTCTCCTCTGGGGTGGTTTACTTGGTGACTTTGGCTATCACTAGTTAAAGTAAAAGTGACTGCAAGTTCAAGTGTTCCTAAGGGAGAGGAGGCCTGCCCACCTCTGTTGGGAAGCAGAGATAAAATGCCCAGTCTTCAGATCTTGGAAATACAGGATCAGATGAAAAGGACTAGGGTTTTGTGGTAGCCAGGAAGAGATGCAGCTTACACCAGAGCTCTTCCAGCAGCATGCCTGATCTGTAAAGGAAAATTAGCAAAAACTTAACTCTAGTTGAAGCCATTTATACCAGGAAATACTTTTCGTCTAACTATTGGAAGGAAAATAAGAAAAAGCATGAAAAGAAGTAGAGAAACAAAAATCCATGGTCACTGATGGTGGGCAAATGACTCTCAACTTTATTTCATTCATACCTCTGATGTTGCTGAAAACACATTTTTATAAATACTTGGGCACATACTCAGGACTTCCAGGACTTTAGGGCTGTATATTGTTTGCAAATTTTGAGTTTTAACTTTATGTACTTGATGTAATTATTTTTTTTGTATTTTTATACTAACAAAATTATTCTCAGACATTAAATGAAAATAAGCACAAATTTAAGCAGCATCAATTAGCTCATTTTTCTCTGAAATTAAAACAAAAAATATCGATTACATTTTTAAAGTACTTTTTTGTTGTTGTTGTTTTGAGACAGGGTTTCTCTGTGTGGCCCAGGCTGTCCAGGAACTCACTCTGTAGACCAGGCTGGCCTGGAACTCACAGAGATTCACCAGTTTCTGCCTCCTGAGTGCTGGGATTAAAGGTGTGAGTCAACACCGCCTGGCCTTAAAGTGCCTTTTAAGGGCTGACGAGTTGGCTCAGTGTGAAGATGTCTGTTCAGCATCCCTGGGGATCTGAGCTGGATCCCTGGAATTCACATAGAGGCTGAAGGAGAGAACAGATTATACAGAGTTGTCCTCTGACCTCCAGTTGTGTGCTGTAACACAGTCACCCCACTGTGCACAGACACATATCCATGCCATAATAATAGATAAAAGTCTTTTAAAAAGTACTTTTTGAGATTCTGTAATACCCCTTTTTTCTTATTCTCAAGTGAAATGAGGACCACCGTGGGATCAGATGCCCCCTAGTGACATCTGAGAGTACCAGGCGTGCACATGGTATACATACATACATGCAGGCACACACACACATGAAAAAAATAAAACTATTAAGCATTAAGGACCATTGATTTTGCATTAAAGTTATTCACAGACACATGTATTTTTTGACAGGGTATTACATTGTAGCCCAGACTGGCCTGGAACTTATGACAATCTTCCTGTCTCGGTCTTCTAGGTGGTGAGATAATAGAACAGGCAGGAACCACCACACCCAGGCTATGTTTTGTTTTATTTTTTAAAGATTTATTTATTATGTACACAAAAGAGGGCGCCAGATCTCATTACAGATGGTTGTGAGCGGCCATGTGGGTGCTGGGAATTGAACTCAGGACCTCTGGAAGAGCAGTCAGTGCTTTTAACCTCTGAGCCACCTCTCCAGCCCCTGCTATCTTTTATTTTAATAGAAGGCATTTTACTGATCCCTATGTGGCTTACTTAAGAATTCTCTTGTAAAAATCTGAAAAATAAAAAAGAAATATCCTTGGGACTGGAGAGATGGCTAGGTAGTTAAGAGCACTTTCCTGCTCTTGAAGAAGATCACAGAACCCACCTGACAGCTCACAGCCATCTGCAACTCCTGTTCTAGGGGACACTTTCTGACTGCCACAGGCTCCTGTATACACTCGGTGTGCATACATACACTCAGCCACACAATTGGTGTGCAGACATACACTCAGCTACACAATTGGTGTGCATTCATACACTCAGCCACACAATTGGTGTGCAGACATATATTCAGCCACACAATTGGTGTGCAGACATATATTCAGCCACACAATTGGTGTGCAGACATACACTCAGCCACACAATTGGTGTGCAGACATACACTCAGCCGCATACACATCCACACAAAATAAAATAAATAGTAAAAGAGAAATGTCTTTGCACTTCTGTTGTAATAATGCATCGTGTTGGACGACTAACTGTAGCTATCAAATGTGGACATGTGAGAGAAGCCTGGCAAATCATTATTTTGTGTGTACCAACAGAAAAGTACTCCTTGGATTTATTTAAGTACCAAATGATGAACTGAAGAGTTAGTCATGAAGTAATTTTTACATAATGTTGATAAAGGTTATTTCAGTGAAAAAAATTTTGTTCTGGTAGAGAGCATTTCAGTGCAAGGATGATAGTTGCACATCTTATATGTTAAAAAAAACTATCATTTAACTGATTAAATGATTTTCTGTTTAAAAATTAGAAAAATAAAAGACAATATTTTTTTTGTTTTGTTTTTTGTTTTGTACTCATTCTAGCATTACTTAGGTACTTGCGTTCTCCCTGTAGAGGTAACCTCACTTGACAGGCAGGAAGTCTTTTTTTGTTCAATCTCTTGCTTGAACCTGATCTGAGACGGAAGGGCCCCAGTGTGTATAAACTAAGAGCTGTGGGTTGTATGTTCAGCCAGAACAATAGCATTTAGCTGTTTGCTCTCTGCTGTTGTCTCCTCAGCTCATTCAGGTAAGAGTTTCTCCTATGGCTGGCCCAGTGTCTGACTAATGTTTGTTCTGGGAAACTTTGGTTAGGCCCTTTGTGGGTCTCTGTGCAGGGAGAGGTAGAGCGCTTTCTTTTTGTTCTTTTCGCAAGCAAAACTTGAATGCGGTTCAGATTATTTTTTCTGGATTGTTCTCTGAGGAGCAAAAGATTTGAAAAAAGTCACGAGGTTTGATTGTAAATTTGGTCCTTAGGATTGCTCTGCAAATATGAAAAGGATTAGTATTTTCATTTTAGCAAGGGTTGATCCTCTGAATAATGAGGGACTTATCTTTCTTAGATGTGATAGCTAAATTAATGAAACTAACTTAGTAAGATAGGAATTCCATTAACCTAAAAAAAAGAGTTATTTATCTTATATGTCTAAGTATTTTGTCTGATGCCTCCTGGTGCCCACAGCGACCAGAAGGAAGTTGGATTTTCTGGAACTGGAATTACAGATGGTTGTGAGCTGCCATGTGGATACTAGGAATTGAACCTGGTCCTTTGGAAGAGCAGCCAGAGCTCTTAATCAGTGGGCCATACCTCCAGCTCCTCCATTAACCATAAAAGATGGAGCTGCATCAACTAATCTATCTAGTTAAAATGGACAGTTCATCCATTCACTGTTAAGTACTGTTACCTCCTAACCGTCCTGAGGATCCTGTGTGAGTACTGTGAATCACTTTGGATCCTCGAATCAGAAACTTCCCAGGGAACCAGAACAAAGTAGTCGTAGATGAGCTTTTAAAGCATCTCGTGAAGAATGCTAAGTTTCCTTTTACTTGGACTGGGAAGGAAAACTTCTCAGAAGGTTGGGCGGTGGGGGTGGGGGGCAGGAAGTGAAAAGAAATAGTTTTCACAGGTTGTATTAAGCATATGCATGTTAGTACCGATATATTTTGATATCTACCGACTAACTTACAAAACCAGGGACCTTTTAAACAGACGTAGGTTGGAGGAAGTGATGCTGTAAGTGACATTTCTGTTAATGTGAGCTGGATGTGGAGCTTTACAAAGATACTGGTCACTTCAGAGCCTCAGTTTCACCCTCTGTAAAATAGCCACCTTACACATTCTTGGCGCCTCGAATGTGGTGAGCAGCAGAAACTGCTGGCCTCCCTCTGCCCCTTTCCTAACCTTTTGTAGTGACTCATTCCTGTCTGGAGAGAAGTCCACACTGCGCCTTCCCTCTCCGTAGTTGACTGCTGTAGCCCTGCCTGCCCAGTGGCTTGCTTGTGCCCAGACAGAATTGCTCTCGTTTTCCCCAGACATTCCAGACCCTCCTGTTGCATTGTGCATGGGATTCCTGCTGATTGCTATATACCTTTTTGCCTTTCCCTAAACACTCCCTCATCTGAACCAGGCTTCAAGACTTGAATCAAGTGTCTCATCTGCTGAGAAATTTTCAGCTGAGCCCGACTTGGCAGAATCAAGCAGTGCCCATCTGTGTCTCCCGAGTCTCGGTCTCCCGCGTCTCTGTCTCAGCACCCAGCACACTCCAAGCATTTCTGGACTCCTCTGTTTCTTCCTGTAGCTTGCGAGCCCATGCCTGTGATTCCGGCAGCGAGGGCTGTACGCTTCATGTAATAGATGCTTATTAACTATAATTTGAATAGAGGGGGAAAGGAATGCTGCTGTTGGAACGGGCTATATTGAAAATCTTTGCAGAGATAATGACATTCCTGTGCCATTTTATTGTTACTAGAAAAGACTGCAGAATAAAGTGGGTTTCACTGTGAAAAATCTGTTG
>NW_023504754.1:0-19322 GCF_004664715.2 Peromyscus leucopus | reverse complement strand
TCTGGTAGACCTCATCCAGTCTCTCCACCTCCTGATCACAGGCACTTTTGTGTTAGAGGTCATTGTGTAGACTGATTGGGAGGGAGGTGTACTCAGTTCCACTGCAGCTGCTGATACTCCCTTAACCTGGAATCATAGACCCTTTTGTTTATTTATTTATTTTTCTAGTTTGTGGCAAAAGCAGAAGAGGTGGGATTGCCAAGAATAACAAATTCCCTTCGAAGCCAGACCTCCTCAAAGTAAAGTCTCAAAAGGGTCCTGAGCCCCTCACAGGTGGCCCTTTTGATATTTCATTTCTTGGTCATCAGGTGTCCATTCTCCTGATAGGATGAGAAGCTTTTGCTGACAGGGTCCCCTGATTGTGATGGAAAGTGATGGAGTAATGAAAGGAAGTCTCCTTGTGAAAATCTGGTTCCTATTCACCTTTCAGTCATGTCTGAAGAATATGAATGCAGTGTGCACAGGTCCAATATGTTATTCGCTTACTGTTTAGCATAGCTTGTTGAGCACCCTACACTGTAATGGTACAGGAGACATGCCATGCCAAGTACCTTGCTAGCACTAGTAGGTTATACTTTCACACAAATGTGTAATTGTTATCTGATATATGATTGAAGTATAATAGAAATATAAACTAAGGAGCTTGGGTATGGCTTAGTGGTAAAACATTTACCTAACATGCAGAAGGACCTGGTTTTGGTTCCTAGTGCCATCAAGCAAAAGACAGCAAAGTAAAACCAACCAAAAACAAAAAATAACCAGGGGCTACATTGAACATTGGGAATGGCAGAGTACTGACTGCAGGAAAGGATTTTTGTTTTTGAGACTGGTCTCATGTATTTTAGGTGTTGGTTCTAAACTCACTGTGTAGTGAGGATGTCCTTGAACTTCTGGTCCTCTTGCCTTTAGCTTCCTAGTGCTAGGATGACAGGCATGTGACATTACACTCGGTTTATAGGAGAGGTAGTTTTGAGTTGTGTCTTGGAGGTGGATAGGCTTATGGTGCAGAAATTTAGGGTAAGTGAACAGTGTATTCAGTTTTCCCAGTGTTCAGTAAGTTGTGGTATGAGAAGAGCAAGCTGTGTTTTAGTTTTGGTGTAGGATGGATGTAGGAGAGGCAAGTGTAGCTTGAGTTTTCCTGCCTTGCCCACAGTCAGACCAATCTTTGTCACCACCAGTCCACAGCCGCTCAGACCCAAACAAGTAAACACAGAGACTTATATTGCTTACAAACTGTATGACCGTGGCAGGCTTCTTGCTAACTGTTCTTATAGCTTAAATTAGTCATTTCTATAAATCTATACCTTGCCACGCTGGTGGCTTACTGGCGTCTTCACATGCTGCTGTCATGGCGGCGGCTGCAGTGTCTCTCCTCAGCTTCTGCTTCCAGAATTCTCCTCTCTCCTTGTTCACCTACTTCCTGCCTGGCCACTGACCAATCAGTGTTTTATTTATTGACCATCAGAGCAATTTGACATACAGACCGTCCCACAGCAAGCCAAGAGCTTATTTAGGAAGTGTTTAACAGGAACAAGATCAAGAAGAAACTTTTACATTACTCTAGTGAGTTTGTACTGCATGTAAATGATGGGAGCCAGCGACACATTTAAATAGGAAACTAACTTCATCATCTTTGTTTTAGATGACACTGATAGCACAAAGTCAACTTTGAGTGGGAAAGACTAAGCACAAAGCAAGTGGTTCCAGGGTCCAATGAAAGCATGAGGTAGAGCAGTACCTGTGTATGCGGCCAGTGAACACTGATGATTTAAAATTTATGACCAGACAAATACATAGAACGGGAAGAGATATCTAGGATACCTTTATGCTTCTCACTTGAGTGAGTAAACATATTTAAAACATCTTATTAAAAATTAAATTTACTTAACTAATAACATAAATGTATAAATTAATAGAATGCTCTGTGACTGTCAATACATGAATAGATCATGCAGTGTTTACATCAGGTTAAGCCTGTCTGTCTCTCAAAACATGCATTTCCTTTGGTGAACATTCCAATTGATTTCTCTAACTTTTGAAGTCTGCAACATACTATCATTTGCCTATAATCATATTTCTTTGTAGCAGCACACTAGTAATTCTGGTGTGACAGAACATATTCTGCTACTTGGGAGGTTATGACATGGAAACAGCAAGTTCAAAGTCAATGAATATCATTTATTAAATCACAATGTGTGAATTGAAGACAATGTTTGGAATCAAGAAGGGATTTACACTCATATGCTGCTAATGCTTTGGTCAGTGATGGATTGCTTAGATGGCAGTGGTTTCATGTGGTGGTACTGCTTAAAACATCATTGTGATTCTAGACTGTTTAGGACACCTGTGCTGTTTACACTGTGTCAGAACAGCCAATGAATTTTCACAATAAATGCTCATTGTTAAGTGGCACATGGCTGTAACTAACTGTGGTTGTATTGTGTTCCCCAAAAATTGTGTACTCTAATAAATTTATCTGGGGTCAGAGAACAGACAGCCACTAGATACAAAGGCTAGAAAATGGTGGCACTCACACCTTTAATCCTAGCATTCCAGAGATAGAAATCCTCTGGATCTCTGTGAGTTCAGGCCACATTGGAAATAGCCAAGCAGGTGACACACGCCTTTAATCCCAGAAAGCCAGCCTTTATCCCAGGAGTGTGGTAGAAAGCAAAAAATATATATAAGGCGTGAGACCAGAAACTAGAAGATTTTGGCTGGTTAAGCATTCAGGCTTTTGAGCAGCAATTCAGCTGAGACCATTCCGATGAGGACTCAGAGGCCTCCAGTCTGAGGAGATAAGAACAGCTGAGGATCCGGCGAGGTGAGATAGCTGTGGCTTGTTCTGTCTCTCTGATCTACCAGCAAGGACCCAATAACTGTCTCAGGTTGATTTTATTAATAAACTTTTAAGATTCCTGCTACAACTAACCTTGTTTTTCATGTGGAGCTTGAAATGTCCAAATAGTGATTTGAATGTCTTTAGCTCAAGAAACATCTGGACTGTAGATAGATAGTTTCAACAATCAGTGAATAGTCAGTTAACTGAAGCAGAGCATGGCACAAGCTACAAGGAATGGAACATGTGCCCCTCTGGGAAGTGGTGCTTAAGAAATTCATGAAGGAAAAAAGTCTAGCCAGGGAACCTGATAACAGAGATTCATAGAAGTAAGGAAGAGACAGTGATGACTAAAGCCAATGAACGGATTTTATGGATCAACAGAATGATACCACCAATGGAGAGTCTGAGAGGGACTAAGAGTTCACTCAGTTTGGCTTTTTAAGGTGTGTCTGAGCCCATCAGCTGTAATAGCCAGCCTTCTGCCTCTCTGATTCATACACAAGAGAAAGAGGTTAAGAGGGGGAAAGTCTTGTTTAGTTTCATTCTTTTCAGAGATTTTAGCTTGTGGTCAGTTGGTTATTTGTTGTTAGATCTATGGTGAGACAGAAACATTTACAGGAAGGGCATATCAGAGCAGTGTGGCTTAGTGAATGTGCCAGGAAGCTGAGAAACAGCATGAAAGGCCAAGGCAAGTCACTTCAAATCATGCTTCTTTGTGGGTGAAAGATGGCGTAGTGGGTAAAGAACTTGAGGTGCATGTCTGGTAATCTGAGTTCATATCTCTGGAACCATACAATACCTGCACACAGTAGTAAGGGTATCTGTAATTCCAGTGTCCCCCAGAGAGGGATGGGAGTAGCAGGGCACCCTTCCAAATCTCTTAGATCAGCTAACATGGTTAACACAGTGGTAAAGAGAACCTGTCTCAAAAAGGTGGAAAGTCAAGGACCAACAACACCTGGAGATTATCTCTAATTCTGCTTCCACAGAGGTACATTTGTGTCACAAAGCACATGGCCCCCTCTTGCCTGACACATTACACTTCCTTTCCCAGTTATCTAGCTCCTCTAACCAGATGTCCAACCCCGTCCATAGATTTACACCTTCCAATAGTCAGTTCAAAATTGTGAACCCATTAATGATTAGCCAGTTGATGAAGGCAGGGTTCTTATATTCAAGCCTTCCAAAGTCCTGCCTCTGGATGTTACTACACTGGGGACCAG
Organism: Peromyscus leucopus; assembly: GCF_004664715.2. Lineage (NCBI taxonomy): Eukaryota > Metazoa > Chordata > Mammalia > Rodentia > Cricetidae > Peromyscus > Peromyscus leucopus. The sequence continues at coordinate 15,257 of NW_023504754.1, read as the reverse complement.
GTCTTCAGTGTATAATACCTTTGGGAAGACACTTCATATCTGGACATATCACCACTGACATCTCATTGCTATTTCCTCTCTTCCTTCTTTTCAGCACTGCATTGGTGGAGGAGGATTCTTCCCAGAAGGTACCCTCAGCAGTGTGGGGACTCTCTGCATTTGATTGGAATGGATATGGAACTCACATTGGATACAGCAGTAGCCGGGAGATAACTGAAGCAGCCGTGCTTCTGTTCTATCGTTGAGAACTTTGTGGTGTGGGACCCAGACTTCTTCTCCAGTGTGTGGCCTCACAGAAACTTACCTAGTAACTAGAATGCTAATGACACAGGAAAGGAGAATAAATCATGTTCATTACAGGCTTGGTGTCTTCGTGAATCCCTTTTGTACGGGATGAGAGATTTCAAAAGAGTTTCTGCTGCCCTGGTTTGTTGTTCTTCAGCTATCAGGACTGAATCCTGATTTAGCAATAGTCTTTTTAAAAAAATTGATTCTTTTCGGTCTGGAGAGATGGCTTAGTGGTTAAGAGCACTGGCTGCTCTTCCAAAGGTCCTGCATTCAATTCCCCAAACCCCATCTCTAATGATATCTGGTGCCCTCTTCTGGCCTGCAGGCAATCATGCAGGCAGAACACTGCATATATAAAAAATAAATACATGTTTTAAAAAAGGAAAAAATTGATTCTTCTCTCGTATTACATCCTGACATCGCCTCCCCTCCTCCTCTCCTCTCAGTCCCTCCCTTATCCCCTCTCCCCAGATCACTCCTCCTCCATTTCCCTTCAGTTTTTTTTGTTTGTTTGATTTTGTTTTTAGAGACAGGGTTTTCTGTGTAGCTTTGTGCCTTTTCTGAAACTCATTTTGTAGACCAGGGTGGCCTCAAACTCATAGAGATTCACCTGCCTCTGCCTCCTGAGTGCTGGGACTAAAGGCGTGTGCCACCACCCGCACCTCATTTCCCTTCAGAAAAGGACAGGCTTACCAGGCTATGACCAAACATGGCATATCAAGTTACAATAAGACTAGGCACATCCCCTCATATTAAGGCTGGCAACTCAGTAGAGGAGAGGGGTGCTAAGAGCAGGCAAAGAGTTAGAGACAACCTCAACTCCTACTTATTAGTTCTACAAGGAGACAAGCTATGCAACCATAACATATGTAGAGGACCTAGGTCACCACCATATTAGATCCCTGATTAGTTCTGTCTCTGTGAGCCCCTATGAGTCCTGGTTAGTTGATTCTGTGGGCCATGTTCTTGTGGTGTTTTTGACCACTCTGGCTCCTACAATCCTTCCTCCCCATCTAGCACAGGATTCCCAAGCTTTACTAATGTTCATCTGTGTGTCTCTGCATCTGCTCTCATCAGTTGCTGGATGAGCTCTCTGATGATGATTATGTTAGGCTCTAGTCTACAAGTATAGCAGAATATCATTAGGAATCATTTCATTGACTCCTCCAGTCACCTTTGGTTCTATCCTTGGTCTCTGGTTATCTAGACTCTGGTTCCTTGCCCTCCAGACATTTTCAGGCATGGGCTTTCCTCTCAGGCCTGGTTGCAAGTTGGACCAGCCATTGTTGGGCCACTCCCAGAATTTGTACCACCTGTATTCCAGCACATCTTGTAGCCAGGAAAATTATAGTTCTAAGGTTATGTAGCTAGGTGGTGTCCCAATCCTTCACTGGAAGACTTGCCTGGTTACAGAAGATTGAGAGTTCAGGATTCTTATTATCTATTCCGAGGCATTTTCACTTGGGCCACTGTCTTAGGGTTTCATTGCTGTGAAGAGACACTGTGCCCTGTTGTTTTCTTGGACACAGAGGCTGTGCATTAATCTGCTGCTGTTTTAGCCAGCAAATGTGGTTCTTTAGTCATTGTCTACTTCCATGGCAGTGGCCCAGCCATTCAGGTCACTGCCCTGGTGGGAATTGCAACTTGTTGACCTTCTCTCTTTGCTGGCATCTCTGAAAGAGCAAGTCCTTCCATTCTGCCAAACAAAAAGAACTCACCCTACACTAAGTTCCTCCCTATTACTTTCCTGTGCATCTCTCTATCATCCTCCAGACACCCTATCCCTCTCTATGATTACTTTCTGTCAGCTAATTGCTAACTAGGCCTCCTGACCTAAGGTTGATTTTGTTTAATTATGCAAACTCAGGATTCACAGTGTGTTTGAACATCCCCACAACAATGACAATAGCAACTCTTATAAAGGAAAAGATTAATTGGGGAGTTGCTTACATTTTCAGAGGTTGAGTCCATTATCATCATGGGAGATATGCAGTGTGCAGGTGGACATGGTACTGGAGAAGTAGCTCAGAGTCCTACATTTTGCAGGCAGCAGGAAGAGGACTGACTATCACACTAAGTGAAGCTTAGGAAGAGACTTCAAAGCCTGCCCCCACAGTGACACACTTCTCCCAACAAAGCCACTCCCTTTGAGGGTCATTTGCTTTCAAACTGCCAAGGTCACCATTGTAGATTCCAGGGAGTTTCCACTGCACCTGGTTTCTACCTTGCCTGAAATGGCTCCAATTCCAGGCATCTCTCCCAGTAGTCTCCCTCCACCCTTCAACCAGGTTCCTCCTGTTCCCACTCCTAGTGCACTCTTGAAATCAATTCTTTGTGTTTTCCTGAGACAGGATTTCTCTGTGTAATAGCCCCTGCTGTTTTGGAAATTTCTTTATTGACCAGGGTCAAACTCACAGAAATTTACCTACCTCTGTCTACCGAGTGCTGGGATTAAAGGTGTGTGTCCCTACACCGACTACACAAAATCTATTCTATTTTCCCTTTTTAGAGAGATCCATGTGTTCCTTTGAGCCCTCCTTGTTACTTAGCTTCTCTTAGTTTTTGGATTGTAGCCTGATTATCCTTTACTTTACAGCTAATATTCATCTATAAGTGAGTGCATACCATGTTTGTCTTATTGGGTCTGGGTTACCTCACTCAGGATGATTTTTTTTTAGAGTTCCATCCATTTGCCTGCAAATTTCGTGATTTTTAAAAAAAAAGCTGACTAATACTCCATTGTATAAAAGTATATGTTCTTTATTCTTTGGTTGAGGGATATCCAGAATGTTCTCAGTTTCTGGCTATTATGAATAAAGCTGCTATGAACATAGTTGAGCAAGTATCCTTGTGGTAGGATGGAGTGTCCTTTCGGTACATACCTGAGAGTGTCATAGCTGGTCTTAGGGTGGGTGGATTCAAATAATCTCAGAAGCCACCATAATTGATTTCCAAAGCAGTTGTACAAGTTTGCGCTTCCACTGGTAATTGAGGAGTGTTCCTCTTGCTCCATGTCCTTGCCAGCATGAGCTGTCACTTGTGTTTTTAATCTTAGCCATTCTGATAGGTGTAAGATGGAATCTCAGCATTATCTTGATTTGCATTTTTCTGATAGCTAAGGATATTAAACATTTCTTAAAATGTTTCTCAGCCATTTGATATTCCTCTTGAGAATTCTCTATTTAGACCTCTACACCATTTTAAAATTGTATTATTTAGATTTTTAATGTGTAGTTTCTTGAGTTCCCAAATGTTTCTTGAGTACTTTATATATTTTGGATATTACCTGTGAGATTGGAGCTGGTGAAAATCTTTTCTGATTCTATAGGCTGCCATTTTGTTCTATTGACCATCCTTTGCCTTACAGAAGCTTTTCAGTTTTATGAAGTCCATTTATTAATTGCTGATCTTAATGCCTGTGCTACTGATGTTCTATTCGGGAAGTTGTTTCTTGTACCAAATGTGTTCAAGGCTGTTCCCCACTTTCTCTTCTTTAGGTTCAGTGTATCTGGTTTTATGTTGAGGTCTTTGATCCACTTGGACTTGAGTTTTGTGCAGGGTGATAAGTGTGGATCTATTTGCATTCTTTTACATACTGACATCCAGTTAGACAGCATCATTTGTTGATGAATTTTATTTTTCCATGGTATACTTCTGGCTTCTTTTGTAAAAAATCTGGTGTCCTTAGGTGTGTGGATTAATGTTGGGTCTTTGATATGATTCCATTGATCAATATATCTGTTTTTATGGCAATATCATGTGGTTTTTTTTTTACTATGTCTCTGTAGTAAAGTTTGAAATCAGAGATGGTGATATCTCTGGGAGTTCTTTTATTGTACAGGACTGTTTTAGCTATTCTGAATTTTTGTTTTTCCATAAGAAGCTGAGTATTGTCCTTTCAAGGTCTTTAAAGAATTGTGATGGGATTTTGATGGGGATTGTGCTGATTCTTAGAGTTCTTTGGTAAGATGGCCCCTGTTTCTTGAGTACTGGTATTAAAGGCATATACTGCTACTGGTGGTTCTAAGCTTTAAAACTTTGCTTGGATCTTGCCCTGATGTTACCATTCCCTTTATCCCATTTCTTAATCTTTTAATCTCCTTGAACACAGGATTTAGCTCCATTCCACTTCCTGGTTCTCATCTTCTCCTCAAATTGTACATTTTGTATTTTTCCTTTATTAGCCTGCTTCCTTTTTTTTTTTTTTTTAATATTACAAATCTCTCACCCACAGTCCTGTAGCCTTTTAAAAAGTGGTTCCACAGAGGTTTAATATAATTTTATAACTGCTTGGCCATTAGCTCAGGCTTATACTGACTAGCTTTTACACTTAACCCATAATTCTCATCTATGTTTAGCTTCATGGCTTAGTACCTTTTCTCAGCTCTGCCTTACCATCTTCCTTCCTCTGTATCTGGCCCAGGAACCTTTTTTTCCCCCTTGTACTAGCGAAAGCTAAATCCACCAATCAGCATACATGGCAGCTTGGAGAAGCCTCTATACTGTGGCAGGTATCGCCATCGTGCATTCAAGCCTATATGCTATGAACTCACCATACTGTAGCTCAAGTCCACATGCACAGTGTCTCTGTAGCTTGTTGTCTCTGTATCTTGGCCCATATGAGACAATGAGTAGAAAGCTGTTTTTGGCTCCATTATTGTGTGTTTAGAAGCCCTTTTAAACTTTTAGGCCTTATGGAAATTCGAGAGACCCCGTTGGTATGCCAAATGTAGTCCAAAGTTTTCCTGTGTCCACCTGGCCCGCAGTTGGGACAAATCTCTCACCCACAGTCCTGCAACCTTTTTATAAAATAATCACACTGAGGCTTAATATTATTTATAACTGTTTGGCCATTAACTCAGGCTTATTCCTGACTATCTCTTATACCTAAATTAACCATAACTCTTATTTATGTTTAGCCACATGGCTTAGTACTTTTTCTCAGTTCTGCCTTTTCATCTTGCTTCCTCTGTGTCTGGCTGGCGACTCCTGACTCTGTTTTCCCTCTTCTCAGCATTCTTTTAGTCTGCTCACCCTGCCTATACTTCCTGCCTGACTACTGGTCAATCAGTGTTTTATTAACGGTGTACAAAAGCATTATCTCATAGCAGTTGTGAGTTGCCTGAAGTAAGTGCTGGTAACTTCACTTGGGTCCTCTGGATAAAGCATATCCTGTAACTACTGAGCCATCTCTCTATTCCCTTCCCCCCACCCTTTCCTCTCCTCCTTCTTTCCTCACCCTCCTTCTTTTATTCTGACAGAGTCTTATGTCTTCTAAGTTGACCTTAAACTGCTCTTGCAGAATAATAGGTTTGGTTCACAGCACCCTCATAGTTCACAACTGTCTATAACTTCAGTTCCAGGGGATTTGGTATATATATTCTTCTGGTCTCCTTAGGCACTGCACACACATGTTGTATATATACATGCAAGCAAAACAGTCATCCATTTTAAAAAGAATGTTGAGGCAGGGAAGAGTATTTGTCTTGTTTGAACTAGATTTCTTAGGTTCTGAATGAGAAATTACTTGTGCTCTCTCTACTTTTCCCTTTTTCCCCATCTCCTTCTCTTTCCTTAATAGCCTGGCTTTTGCTAGCTGTTCTTTCCTGACTTTTCTCTTATTTCATTCTTCATCAAGACAAGAGGCCAGCAAGATGGCTCATCTGGTCAGGGTGCTTGCCATGGGGCCCAATGACTTGATTTTGATTCCATGATCCACATTTTAGAAGGAGAAAACTGAGCTGCCCAATCTCCATGGTATAATGGCTTGTGTGACACACACACATACACATGTGCATGCGCGTGCACACATACACACACACAAACACACACATGCATAAGTAAGTGTAAAAAATTAAAAACTATACAGATATCCTTGTCTCCTCATTATTCTCACACACCTTTCTTCCAATTAGAGAAAGCATAGGAAATCTGAATGAGGTTTATCTGTTGGCAGCCCCTGTGTGTGACCCAGTTCCCTGTGTGCCAGGCCCTGTTGATTGGGAGTGAGCAGACCAGTTGCAGAAACACTTCTGTCCTTCACATGTCCCCAGCACTTAGTCCAGGACCTAGTTCAATAAGGACTGTGGAGCTGTGAAAAAGCAGACAGATGAGCCACGTTCTAAACCTGCAGGCTTCTCAAGAGTAAAAAGTGACAAGTTCTAGGAAAGTGTGACTTATGGAGTTATCGAAGCACAGAGGGGAGCCTCTAATTCAGAGAAGGCTGCCAGGAGGACCTCACTGAGAAGGTGATTTGGCTTAACTCCTCACGTACCCTAGAGGGATGACTGGCATATGCCATTATTTTCATGGTGTCCTGATTACTCCTTGACTTTCCCTGACTTTTGTTAAGTTTTTCAACTACCCAAGTCTTCATTTCCTTATTTTTTATATTGATAACAGTAAAGTTCCTATGTGTTTTTCACAAAAATTAAATGAAACAACATGTATAGTTCTAAGAAGTTACCTGGCATACAGTAACAACTTGTTGCATGCTATTGGGTCACTTTATATAGTATTTGTGAGTGTTTAATTAAATATATTTCTTTTTTTCTAATTTTTTTTTCTAATTTATCCTCTAAGAGTGTAAGAGGGCACTGAATATCCTGAAACTAGAGTTATAGGTGACTATGAGCTGCCATTTATAAGTTGGGAATTGAACCCAGGTCCTCTGCAAGAGCAGCCAGTGCTCTGAACTGCTGAGCCATCTCTCCAGCCTCAAAAAAATATATTTGAATGTGATTTTTTTTGAGACATGTATGCCATGCTGGCCTCAAACTTCTGAACCTTCTGCCTCCACCTGCCAAGAGGTATGTACTGCCATGTCCAGTTTATGTGGTATCAGGGATAGGACCCAGGACATTATGTATGTTAATGGACCTTCAATTTAACTGTAATCATTAAAGGAAATTTGGGGCATTTTTGCTAAAGAACAGTGCTGTGGATATCACTCTATATAAATAAAACACTGATGGCCAGTGACCAGGCAGGAAGTATAGGCGGGACAAAGAGAGAGGAGAATTGGGGAAACAGGAAGAAGGAGGAGAGAGACTGCAGCCACCGCCAGGAAAAGCAGCATGTAGAGACTCTGGTAAGCCACTAGCCACGTGGCAAGGTATAGATTTATAGAAATGGGGTTAATTTAAGATAAAAGAGCAGTTAGCAAGAAGCCTGCCACGGCCATACAGTTTATAAGTGATATAAGCGTCTGAGTGATTATTTTATAAGTGGATTGTGGGACTGCGGGGCTTGGGGAACCTGGAGAGAAGCCCTCCAGCTACAGAACAGCTTTTTTTTGTAGTGTAACTCCAAGGCAGATGTAGAAAATTACCTCATATTTCCAGACTCACAGAGGGCAGTGTGTCAGAGCGTATAGCAGTTAGGCATGGCAGGGACAGACATAATGTAGACAAATTACCATAATCATAATTTTTTAATAGATTGAAAGTGTGAATTTATAAAAATAATTCTGTGGTTTGTACCCAAAACACATTAATTAAATAAACCTACTCTCTAGTTTGTCTTGTTCTAGAACTAAAGAGTTAAAGACATCCTTTTTGTAGATTATATTTTATTCTTTTTTCTCTCTGTGATTCTTTTGCTAGATTGAAATCTTCTCCTTTTCATCTCTCCTCCTCCTCCTCCTCCTTCCTCCTCCTCCTCCTCCTCCTTCTTAATGGAAACTTACAATGAAACCCAGGGCCTCATGGATACTGGGCAAGCACTCTTCCACTGAATTGTATCCTAGACCTTTTTAAAAAAATTTCTTTTTAATTAAAAACGTCATTTATTGTAATGAACTCACAAGTAAAAAACATTCAATTGCTTGCCCAGTCCCTAACTCCATACTTTTCAGTGAACTTCAGGATGGTTTTGTGGCCTTTCTGGAGCTTTGCTTAGGGTGTTTAACTTTCACTGTCAATAACATTTTAGGGACTTATCGAACACATACACACACATCCTAAAAGAGTTGAAAACAGGAAAACAATTGACTCTATATTGCTTTTCACAAGTCATGTGTCATTTACCTGCATTTCATTTTTCCGCATCACCTGATATCTTAGGGTTTTTATTGCTGTGACCAAACACCATGACCAAAAATCAAGGTGAGGTGAAAAGGGTTTATTTGGCTTACACTTCCAAATTTGCTGTTCATATTGAAGGAAGTCAGGACAGGAACTCAAACAGGGCAGGATCCTGGAGGCAGAAGCTGATGCAGAGGCCATGGAGAAGTGCTGCTTACTGGCTTGTTTCCCATGGCTTGCTCAGGGAACCCAGGACCACCATCACAGAGATGGCAAGGTAAGAAAATGCCTTACATGTAAGCTGGATCTCAAGGAGGCATTTCCTCAATTGAGGCTTCTTCCTCTCTTATGATTCTAGCTTGTGTCAATTTGACACACAAAACTAGCCAGTACACCTGAAATGACCTTTTTTGGTCTTTTTTAAAAAATAAATGTAATATACCCACCTTTTTTAATAAATGTAATATATTCACACCAACAATTGCTCACATGTAGTTGGAAGATTTCCCATGTCCTGCCTGACCCAGAGTTGGAACAAATCTCTCTCACCTGCAGACCCATATCCACTTATAAAATAATTACTTAGAGGTTTAATTTAATATTAATCACAAACTGTATGGCATATGGCAGGCTTCTTGCTAGCTCTTTCATCTTAAATTAACCCTTTTCTATTGATCTATGTATTGCCACATGGCCATGGCATTACCAGTCTGCTGGCATGTTGCTCCTTGGTGGTGGCTCAGCATCTTCTCCACCTCTGCCCTTCTCCTTCCTCTCTTCCTCTTGGATTTCCTGCTTGGGTATAACCTGAGTCACCATAGGCCGGAGCAGCTTCTTTATTTATCAGTCATAGCAACACACATTCACAGAGTACAGAAAGACATCCCACAGCACTTACACATATACTTACATGTTTTATACACTAGGATCCACATATGGGGGAGATTGGATCACCATATTTAACAGTATACATTCTAAGCCAATCTACTTTCTTGAAAATTTAGTGACTTCACCTTTTTTCTGATAAAATAAATCTGGTACACATAAAAAAGAGGGCTTCTTATATCTCTTATTCATGTTGTACCCTCAAGTGTGCATGAGTTTATGTATTTGTGTGCTGGCACCATGACATATGGGAAGAGGTTAGAGGACAAGTCTCAGAACTAGACTCTCTCTTATGAGAATTGAACTCAGGCCATCAGGTTTGTTGGTAGGTACCATTACCCTGGAATAAATTCTCTGGCCCCTTAAATAAATTGTTAAAATACTATGTTTTGTTTTTGTTTACCCAGGGTATTTGTTACATTGGGAGTTTTGACCAGCACAGAATACACTAGTCCCATCTGGAAAAAAAAATAAACTAGCAAGGAATGCAAATAAAATAAGGAAGTAGTGGAGTAGTAGTGTGTCTCCTCTCTAGCCAGTACACCTGAAATGACCCTTTTTTGGTCTTTTTAAAAATAAATGTAATATACCCACCTTTTTTAATAATGTAATATATTCACACCAACAATTGCTCACATGTAGTTGGAAGATTTCCCATGTCCTGCCTGACCCAGAGTTGGAACAAATCTCTCTCACCTGCAGACCCATATCCACTTATAAAATAATTACTTAGAGGTTTAATTTAATATTAATCACAAACTGTATGGCATATGGCAGGCTTCTTGCTAGCTAGTTCTTTCATCTTAAATTAACCCTTTCTATTGATCTATGTATTGCCACATGGCCAATAGATCCTGAATCTCTTGGGATGTTTGAGGGGCTACCTGAGAGAATATTGCTGTATCAGGATTCCCAGCCTTTGTGTCCCAAGAGAATCAAACTGGGTAGCAGAAACTCTTTGAAATCTCCCACCCCTGTTCCAAAATGATTCACGAAGACACCAAGCCTGCAATGGGCACAATTTATTTTTCCTGTGTCATTAGCATTCTAGTTATTAGGTAAGTTTTTCTCCATGAATGTGAGTCCACAGACTGGAGGAGAGTATGGGTCCTACACACAAAGTTTTTAACGGATAGAACAGGAGCACAGCTGCCTCAGTTATTTTCCTGCTATTGCTGGACCCCTTGTGAGTTCCATATCCAATCCCAATCAAATGAAGAGAAGTCTCCACACTGCATAGGGTTACGTTCTGGAAGAATCCTCCTCCACCAATGCAGTGTTGGAAAAGAAGGAAGAGAGGAAATAGCAATGAGAGGTCAGGTGGTGATATGGTTTGGATATGAAGTGTCCTCCCCAAAGGTGTTATGCACTGAAGACCTGTTCCCCAGTGTAAGTAATATTTAGAGGCAGAACTTTGGGGAAAGCTTGAATATAAGGACCCTGCCTTCATCAGTTGGCTAATCATTGATGGGTTCACAATTTTGAAACTGACTATTGGAGCTGTGTAAATTGGAGTCTGGTTAGAGGAAATAGATCACTCAAAGTGTGAGTGGCATGTTTTGAAGCGTATCTTGTCCTGGCCTTTTCTAGTCTTTCTTGGCTCCTTACTGCTATGCGGTGAGCATATTGCTCTGACATGTCTTTCCTGCATGATGTTTATCATGCTCCACTATGGATTTAAAAGCAATAGAGCCAAGTGATCTTGGATTAAAATATCAAATACCATCAAACTACAAAGCCATTTGTCTTAGTCTGTGTTACTATTGCTGTGATTGAAACATCATGACTGTTGTACCCAGATTCCCCCAAAGACCACCAAAAGACCAAATCCAAAGAGAAAAGTGTCTTTGTATTATTATGAATTAACTCAGGACTCTCAGCCCAGCTGATGCAGCAGCGGAGCAGGAGACACCCTTAGTAGCAATGGGGCAGTTTTTTTTTTAATTTTTTGGTTTTTTTCATGACAGGGTTTCTCTGTGTAGCTTTGTTAACTGTCCTGAATCTCGCTTTGTAGACCAGGTTAGCCTCGAACTCACAGAGATCCACCTGGCTCTGCATCCCGAGTGCTGGGTTTAAAAGTGTGTACCACCACAGCCCAACAGGGCAGAGTTTTTAAAGCAGTGGGGGCTTGGGGTCTACAGACTACATAGGAACTGATTCAGGATTGGTTTCTGTGAGTATGTGAGTGGCAATCATGTTAGAAACTTTTAATTGGCTAGCATTATTTGGGGGTTACAGTTATCAATTTTTGGTTAGGCCTGGACAAGTCTCAGGCTTTGTCCTTGAGTTGCTATGGAGGCTGGCTGGCCTAGCATGTACTGACTATGGGGGCTGACTCAGTGGTCCAGGTTCTGTCCTTGACTTAGGCACGTATCTCTAAGTTTATGAGGGTCTCAGACATTAAACAATTGGCTGAAACTTGAGTGGTCAGAGTATATTCAGAAAGGGAGCTACTGCAAGGACTATGGTTTTGTTTTGTTTTGTTTTGTTTTCCATAGTCCTCCCTGAAACTGCTTGCTCAAGTCTCAGGAACCTGAAATTGAGGCCTGATGTCTGAGAGAAGACTGAGCAGCCTCTTATGGCTTCTGCTTGGTCCTGTCAATGACCAAAGCAAATTGGGGAGAAAAGGGTTTATTTTGCTTATACTTTCATATTACTATTCATCATTGAAGGAAGTCAGGACAGGAATTCAACAGGGCAGATGCCTGGAGGCAGGAACTGAAGCTGAGACCATGGAGAAGTACAGCTTTCTTGCTTGCTCCTCATGGTTTGCTTAGACTGTTTTCTTACAGAACTCAGGAGCCACAGTCTCGGGTGGCACCACTCACAATGGCGGGGCCTTCCTTAATCAATCAGCAATTAAGCCTGCTCTACAGGCTTGCCTGCAGCTTGATCTTACACAGGCATTTTCTTAATTGAGATTCCCTCATCTCAGATGACTATAGCTTGTGTCAAGTCATAAAACTAGCCATAACACCCTTCATTCTATATATTGTTTCTCTCAGGTATGTATCACAAAGGCAAAAAACTGACTAATACAGCTGATGAGCCCAGATATACCTCAATAGCCAAGTTCAGTGGGCTCTTCATCCCTCATCAGACTCTCATTGGCAGTATCACTCTATTTGATCCATAAAACCCCCTCCATTGGCTTTAGTGGCATCACTGTCTCTTCCTTCCTTTCCTTCAACAGCTCTGAACCTTTGTTCTCAGGTTCCCTGTCTAGACTTGTCCTTCAAGAATTCCTTAAGTTCTACTTCCCAGAGGGGACACACTTACAATTCTTTTATATGTTGTATTACATCTTTAGCGTTAGTTATGAACAACTCACTGATGGCTTAAAATCCCTATCTCTAATCCAGATATTTCTTAAGTTCAAGACTTAAAGATCAGGCTGCTGTTTAGAATCACTACACAGGGTCTTTACACTCCACATGACTACGAACAGACAAATAATCAAACAAAACAAAACATCAACGCAGTTACTTACAGCCACATATAACTTAAAAATGAAGTTTACTTAGGGAAGTTCATTGATAAGTTTGCCATTGTGAAAATCATTGTTTATACTTATACAACCTAGAATGACTATGATGATAAGAGGCAACACAAATTCTTTGAGACTGTTATTATATTCAAAGTCCATCACTGATCAAAGCATGTAGACTGGGGATAGAGAGATAGCTCTGTGGTTAAGAGCACTTGCTGCTCTTGCAGAGGACCAGGTTTGGGTCCCAGAACCCATATGGGACTGACAACTATTGTAACTCTAATTCCAGGACATGAATGCCCTCTTCTGGCTCAAAGGCACCAGGAACTCAAGCAACATACAAACATTTGTGCAAGCAAAATACTCATACATATCAAATTAAATAAATACATGTGAAATAAGACAAAATAAAATCCCACCCAAACAAGCTGGTAACATGGGGCTGGAGATATGGCCCCAAGGTTGAGACATCCTACTACTCTATCAGAGAATCAATGTCCCAGCTTCCATATCAGATCCTAGCACCCAATCAAAAGACTTTAATGTCAATTCCCAGGGATCCAATGTCTCCTTTTTACTCTGTGATCACTTGAATATATATGTGCATGCATATAAACAAAGTAAAATATGTTTTAAAAATCTAGCATCATATAACTATATACCTCTTCTTGATCCCAAACATATTTAGCATCTAGAAATCTTGGCTTACTACTTGATATTCACCCACTCAATGAAAACCATGAAATTATTCAAAATGTTTGTTGTAGAATGTTTCTTTACACTCTGTGAAGATGTGTCACTGGGATTGATTTAATAAAAAGCTGAATGGTCAATAGCTAGGCAGAAGATATAGGCAGGACTTGTGGACAGAGAGAGATCAGGCAAGAAGAAAGGCAGAGTTACCAGCCAGAGGCTGCAGAAGTAGGATGGGCAAGATGGAGATAAGGTAACAAGTATGTGGGAAAACATACATTAAAAAATATGAGTTAGTTTAATTTACAAGAGCTAGTTAGAAACAAGGCTAAGCTAAGGCTGGGCTTTCATGATAAATAAGTCTCTGTGCCATTATTTGAGAGCTGGTTGGTGTGACTGAAAAAGACTCATTACAAATGTCTTCTCTTCTCATTCTCTGTATTCAGCTATTAATAAATTTAAAATATTTGGAATTCATTAGTCTTCCCTGCCCCAAATTTCGATCACACTACATCAGGCTCTCATTTGTGCCATAGGAAGACATTTCAATATTTATTTCCTTATGATTAGTCTTTTCTCCATTAGAATATGTCACCTGTATACTATCAGTGTAGTGTCCTCTTTGGAAAAAAAAGAATGCTCACATTAATCTAATTGCCTGTTAAAACATTGCAGGGGTTCTCTTCACTTATACAGTCCAAAAACCATTGATGTGATGTAAAAGTTGTTTCCTGATTTAGTCCATGTTAAAATTTTCAAAAGGAGCACTTTCTGTATCCCACACCCATGTTGCATACCAAAATTGGAAAGATCTTTCTACTCCCCCAACACCACAGGCTCTTCCAATTTCATCATTTACACCATAGTCCTCCTTGACTGCAAAGCTGCCTCATCTTGACCAGGTGAAAGACAAGCTAATGACTGAGGAGACAAGCTAAGCCGCTGAGATCTTCATGATCACCTGCCAGGAAGTGATTACCCTTTTTTTCAGATTGTTACGTTAGGGAGGTCTGGATCCCAAGAGAACATGTTAATTTTTATTCAAGTCCAGTTATTACTATGTAGCTCTGGTTGACCTGGAACTCACTATGTACACCAGGGTGGCCTGAAACTCACAGAGATCTGCCTGTCTTTACCATCCAAGTGCTGGGATTAAAGATGTGCATTACCATGCTCTGCCAGAACATGTTAACTTGTTATAGCTTTCACTGTGGCAATAAAAGGACTTCATTCTTAGCCTGCTTTTGGCAAAAAAAAAATAAGAAACAAAACAAATCCATATGAGTCTTATGATCTCAGGCTTAGGGAGGACATCAGGTTGCTGCAGTGGAGGTGAGTGCACCTGCCTTGTCAGTTAGTTGATATGCCAACATCCAACAAGAGAAATTCTTTTTGATAGGGAGGTGAATGGCCTGGGTGAGGTCTACCAGATGTCCAGGATTCTCCTAGTAAACCCTTGACACAATGAAAATCTGTACAAGCCATGAAAAGGGATGTAAAGGATATGTTTCACTCTAAAAGCTAAATCCCAGGTAGAGAGTGCCAATGCCTAGTGACTCTCTAACAATCTCAGTCCCCAAAGGCTTGCACAGGACTTCCTGAATACAAGTGTCTCCCTCATCCAGGTAACTGAGTGTTTAATTCTTAAATCTAAGCAAACAGCAACAGTATATCAGAAGTTTGTAATGTTGACTATGGTTTTCAAAGAGACAGGATTTCTGTATCTAGATAGAAGTTCTGATCCCTGAGACCAAGCAAGGTACAGGGAAAGGTCACACTCTCATACATGTACACACACTAACAAGGGATTCTCCCATACTCAATACACACAGATACACACTGGCAACCTCTGTCTTATTCATGGGCGTCTCTGGTCA
>NW_023504753.1:0-33398 GCF_004664715.2 Peromyscus leucopus | reverse complement strand
GATAAACCGAGTCAACCCCTTAAAGGCCCAGGGACCAAAGGTAATGAGAAGGAGAAGGAAAATAATCAGGGGTGCCAGGAGTGTGGGGATCAGGGTAGAAAGCCAAGGGGATTCTTTAAAGCTTCTATATAGAAGGGCAAACCCTGCTCCTAAGAGCAAGAGCCGCATCTTACTGAAGCCCCATAAAGGCTAAAAGGAAAAACCCACAA
The DNA here is from genome assembly GCF_004664715.2 of Peromyscus leucopus. NCBI lineage: Eukaryota > Metazoa > Chordata > Mammalia > Rodentia > Cricetidae > Peromyscus > Peromyscus leucopus. The sequence continues at coordinate 33,189 of NW_023504753.1, read as the reverse complement.
GATTACAATTCCCATACAATTTCGTTTCACAAGATCATGGTCTGGGTACAGAGTGATCACAGACGGGTAATTTGCATCAACAGGTACATTTTTCCTGAAACCTCAAGGGAGGGGTATCAAGGCGGGAGTGGAGTTTACACAAAGGTCACAGTGGTCCTTCCTGGAACACCTGCAACTATCCCAGTCACAGTTGAGCACATCTCTTAGCAGAAATCTCTTTACATTGTTATATGGTTGCAGGGGAGATTGAACAATGGCCAAGTCAGGTTGCTCTTGGAACTAGATTTTTAGTTTCTCATTTCCTGGTGCTTGAAGTTTTCTCTTTTCCTGAGGCTTGGGGTGTAAGCCTGAAGGGCTAGGGTCTTTCACTCCCTCATTTTTTTTTTTTGGCAAATTTTAATCTTAAAATTATGGTATTACATTTAGTAACTCATGGCCTATTTTAGTAACTCATGGCCTGTAATGGCCATGCATAGTTCATGTACAATTAGCCATCTGGTCTCTATGCCAGGGAGTTTTCTTTTGACCCAGGATTTCAGCCTTTTTGAACAAGGAAAATGGGACGATGTATTCTCTTCTGGAACTGCTTCAAGCTGGCATTGGGGTGTCGTTATCAGGGCCCCTCCCCAAAAGGCTGAAAAGCTGGTCAAAGACTGGGCAGGGGCATTTGTCCGTAGCATGTAGCTGCCTGACCCCATAGGGACAGAGAAGAATCATGTTAGCTGGGCTGGTCCACGTTAGCCTATAGCACATCCGGAGTCCACAGTCGTCTGGAGTGGTGGAGTCAGCAACTGAAACTTGGAGGTGTCTGCCAGCCAAGTAGAAATCTGTTGAGACAGATTTTAAACTAGGAACAGAGGTTAAAATTTATGAACTTATTTGGAACCCTTAGGTTTATACCCTTAGTAATGGGAAAAGCAGTAATCCCAAGACCAGGAGAAAGGAAAAATACCATCTTTAGGGATACTTATCTGGGGTTCTTTCGACCTCTGTGAAGTGGGTCTATGTTTTTATGACTCTTTTAATCCTTTGAAGCCTACTTACAAAATGACATAAAAGTTTTAGATGCATTAGTATTACCAATCTGTACTGAAATCCATATTGTAGACAAAGCAGATAATGGTATCTGTAAAACAACAGAAGTAGACTTATACCTTTGAGTTCCAACAAGAACTACAGATTTGGGCATTACTTTTGTCCAGAAAGCCAGGTATAAATTGGACAGAGATTTTTGGCCTGGTGAGAAGCACTTTTAGGTTTACATTTAGACATATCTAGATCACATCTAAAACAAATCCAAAATGTTGAGCTTGTGACTGAACAGTAAGTGGTCATTGCTCTATCAGCTCATCAGTGCTCCTAAATGTTAAGCTCTGAACCATAGAACAGGAGAGTAATCTGAAACATATCTTATTTTAGACTCATACCCGAACCTTTATGATTTATTTAAATTTTTACATCTTAGAACATTTTCTTTTAAAGTGAGCTAAAAGGCTAGCTATGGCCTTGTAGAAGGATCTGGCTGATGGTGCCATGCTGACAAAGTTAGAGCTAGCCATCAGTACTATCAGAAATCTGAGAAGGATATACTATATCTGAGTGCAGACCAAGAAGCTTCCAATCCTATAAATCACAGTGATCAATCCCTACCCAGGTCTCTATAGCGTTGGAGGTACCAGTCAGAACAACATCAATCTTCTACCACCATCAAGCCCATAAGGCAGAGTACCTTTTCTGTGGAATAGGGACACGGAAGACTGACAGTGTCCTACTACTTGCCCATAGTCTGGGCTGGGTCCTGGAGGCAGGCGTTGCATTGGGGCATCTTGCCCTGTGGTCAGTGTTGTTCACAATTCAGGTGCCATCTTTTGTCATTCGATATCTTTTTTGGAGACCTTGGGAGTCATTGCTAGGAGCTGGGAGCTGGGAGTCTCTGTTTCCGATAGTAAGTTTTTAATCAAATAATTTAAATGTCATATTCATCAGATCATTGACAGGTTTGAGGACCATCATCTATTAAATGTATCTGAGCCAAACAAATCTAGGCCTAATCTTGAAATATCTCTAAGTTTGGTAATAATGACCAGGCTAATTTGTTCTCCTATAGATATATTAGTCATATATACCTGTCAGTTTGTTTTTATTTAAATAGAACCGTTTATGCTTTAAACTAGTATCTGGATAGCCAGATGACTAGTATTAACTTGTATTCCTTAACACAAAGGACATGCATGCAAACTCAGACATTCAAAACCAAACATACATGTGGCCACATTTTCATTCATACCTGCAGAGTAGACAGACATTTTTAAAAACTATCACCCTTTGGAGTCTCCATGTAACAGCAGAATAACAAGAGAAAGAAATCTGAAACATGTTTACTTAAACTTTAAAGTTAGACCTTAAAGTTTCATTATATTTTTTTAAACCCTCATGACATGTTTAAGCCTTTAAATTTTTACATTTTAAACTGTTTCCTCATATCAAAAATCATTTATCTAAACTTTTGTCTTAACCAACAATAATTTGAAACCAATTTTCTTAAATGATGGCAAGTATTTGTAACACATTGAACTCAAATGACCAAAACCCATGTAAATTTTTATTTTTCCTGTGGAAACAAAAGCATAATTTCCCCAGTATCTTGAACTGGTAATTTAACATTTCTTTATTAAGCAATATCAGTGTTATGCCCAGGTCTCGTCCCCAAAGAAGCCACTGGAGACCTCAGTACAGAATGCAAAAGCAAGGTTTATACAAAAGAAGTTTACAAGCCTTGGCAGGGGGCTAGTTCCAAACCTCTCACACACACAGCAGGGAGGTTGGAAGGAGCACGAGCCTTCTTTGTGAGGCTAGCACAGACCACATAATTCATCTCCCACCACCCACATCCCTCTTTTAGGTTTATATCAGTAGTTTTTCATGTTATCTTTGTTTCTCATTTGTTTAGCAACCATGTTTAGGAGTTTTATGAGCTGTCTCCCGGGTTTGGGGAGTTTGGGGAGTTTGGGATGTTTTATGACCACTTAGTCTCTGTCAGATGGTCATATATCCTAACTCTGTGTTTTTTTAAGTTTCTGTAGTTGATAAAGCCACCTGGAAAAAGGTGTCTAAGTTCTTATCTACATTTAAGAATCCTGGTTTTAGCTTCTCTTTGTCTGTAGGGGATGAAGTTGGGGGGGGGGTTACTGAGGTTTCACAATCAGGACAGAGAAGGGTTAACAAGAGAAAATTCCTGGCTGGCAGAAGAGACTTTGAAGTTATCACAGTAAAGGAAGGGAGGGGAGCAGTGGTCATAAAGTATGTCCTTGGCTGCAAGTGTTCGTGAAAAAAAAGTTTTTGTTAACTCCTCTGACTAAAGTCAGATTCTCTGTTCAGTGTTCACACAGTTTTGTCAGTTGCAGGCAGCCATTGTCCTGTCCAGAGCAGGACATGAGAATCTTAGCCCGCCTGTACCCAGAGCACGCACCCCCACTCTCGTGAGAGCAGCCAGCTGCCTGAGTCCTGATAGCAAGAGAGTTAGGGAGGGAGGGAGGTGGCCCTCGCTGTGCCTCTCTCTCCTTCTCTCCGGGAAAATAAGGGAGGTGAGTAGCAGAAACAGATGACATTTACACAGACAATTCAAGTACCAGCACATCAGCACTGAGATGATGATGGCCTCACTCACAGCAAGCAAGCCCCTCGATTGTGGCTCGCACATCCCTCCAGTGGGCTGGGCAAAGGTCTAGTGGAGAAGAAGGAGACTGTCCCATAGTGTCCGTCACCATCAAGTCAACAATGAGAACAGTTAACACACTACACACAAGACCAAGGGCACGCGAAAGAAAAACTTTGCCCCAACGAGACAACCAACAAAGCTCCAAGAACAATGACAGCCTGGTGTGCTCTGTGGAGAGTGACCCTCCAGGCTCAATCACACCAAAAACAATCGAGACTCGAGGATCTCTGTCCTTGATCAAACAGACATCAGGGGGCTTTCACATCCCTGTCAGTCAGACATGCACCTTATTTCTTGGAAGAGAAACAGAGTGTAAAGTAACAATGACCACAATAAAACATACAAAAAAAACCCCACAAAATGACTCTAACAATTTCCCGGGACAAAATACAAAGTGGCACTTCCTCCCACCATGGGGGAAGGTACCCAAAGATGCTCCTCTCCTGAGCACTCCCTGGAGGAGACTCCTAAAATCAAATGGTCACCTCTGAGGTGGCCCCAAATAGCTCGGGACTAGGGGGTCCCTTGCCCAAATCAGGGAATGAGACGTCTCTCTTTCCCTCCCAGGATCACTGTCCGGACACGTCTGTCCCAGTGAGAGCCTGCAAAGCACAAATCGAGCCTGCAAAGTACAAATCAGTCGACTGGCACAAAACGTAACGAGACAAAACAGAGACAGAGACAAGACAGAGAGCGCTCTTACCGGTAGATGTCAATAAACCTCTGGGCCCTTGAGGGTCCCAGTGGGGTCTTTTGGTCTTTTGTTCAATGTGATTTGTGGCAACCTCACTCTTATCGTCTTCTGGGATGGACACATCATTTAATAGGTCCTCAGCAAGTGCCAGAAGATGTGACACCCTACTATCCTTTTCTGAATCCTATAAAACATCTCTGATTACTCCATAGAAACTAAAGAATGCATCGGGGACATTCTCTCCATCCTTAAGCAAGTTATTGATATCCTTTCTGACTTTATTCCACGTCAAAGGGTGGATGCCCGGGCCATTAATAACCAGCCAGGGACATTTTTCTTCCACGAAACAGAAAAACTTAATTAAATCTCTTTTTTTTCTTTCTTTTTTTCGTTCTTTTTGACTCTTATTCCCCTCTCCCTGAAATCTTCATTTCCCAAATGAAGAGAGCCTCTTTAGAGAGTGCTTTACCCATTGATTGATGAACGGCACTTACCTCAAGGCTGCCCGCGGCGCACGAGTGATGCTGTTGGGGCACCTCTACCCTAGTGAGTCTGGCCAGACCACGTTTTCTCTTTGCCGTCCAGTAGTGAGCCGCCATGCCTCGAGCCCCACGTTCGGGCGCCACTTGACCCGTCCAGCAGGCCAGGTTATTCGAGGGTCTCGAGGAGGGACCACCTGTGAATCAATGGGGGGCGAGAGGGAAAGGAGACCAAGCGCGTGAAGAAAGACAGAGTCAGTCTGAGTTGCGTCAAGGTCTCACTTTATTGACTGGTGTTAGAGCTTATAAACAGGGCTTCAGGTAGGGAGGGGGAGCAGGAGTGAGGAGAGGACAAAGAAAATTCCTAAGGAGGGTCAGCAGGAGGTTGCTTTGGTCCCAGGCCCCTGCAGCTAGCTGATTTAAAGAGGTTTATTTAATCCTACATTCCTAGGTTAGACTAAAAGTCTCTTATTTACACGAGGCTTGATAAATCGTGGCAGGTAACACAAGGTTCAAGACACAGCTGTCCAGAGTCGGTCTCCAACACAGGATCTCTGCATATGGTCTGAGGATTCATAGGAGTAAGAATTTTCTAGTGCCTGCTGCTCTGTCTGCTTCAATGACCTTTCAGCTTCTATCCACAGGATTTGACCCCGGGTTTTTATTGTTAAGACTCCACTTGATGGAGTCCACACAAAAGGCACAATCTCTCTTTGTAGCCCTATCAGGCTGGGAACTCAAAATGTTTCCAAAACTGCCTGGAATTTTCAGAGATCCATCTCTTCCTGTTGAGTCCTAGGGTTAAAGGAGTGTGACACTATAACTGAGATAAAAACCTGGATTAAGAATGAACAGTTGAAAGTTGCTTTTTATTTAGGAAAATACAGTCATTAGACTCAATGGTGGCTTAAAGGGGCATTCAATATCTATAGTGTATAGCCTTAGCAAAATATCAAATCAAGGAAAAAACAAAAGAAAGAACCAAAAAATAAAAGGAAATCATATCAAACAAAGAAAACCAAAACCTCAATGCAAGAAAACCCAAGACAAACAAAAATATTTACAGGAAGCAGAGTTCTCTTCATGATGATTTAGTGGCACTGTCCTACACTCCGTGGCTGGCTTGGGACATATAGTAGGACTGAAGCCACAGATTGTAATACCCTTTTCAAGACACGTGTAGTCATGACATTTTGGGGCTTTGTATGTTAAGCCCTTGCCAAAGTTGATCCTATGCTATGTTGGCCACTAGATGATGCTTTAAGGCAACATGTGTCTGTATTCCTTGCCTATTCAAGACCAAAAAAGGACATGAGGAGCTTCTGCTATCCAAAGACATAAAAGCTCATTGTGACATCACATCAGAATCCTTTCTCAGGACAGTTCACTTCAGTCAAGGCTGTGACACAGGAAATTCTGCAGTTGATTTCCTAATGGACAAAAGAAATGATTAAGATGGCTAGCAAAGGATTGTTGTTTTTTTCATAAAACAAAACAGTTATCTAGCAAGAATTACAGTTACATTATCTAGTCTATTTGTATTTGGCAAAATAAAACAAATATTCTATCTATCCTATATTTATGAATCTAAAGTTTCATATCTAACTTATGTTTTATCATAACCAAGGAAAATTGTAACTATCTAGTTTTCAACTACATCAAAAACCTCAGAAGGATACAATATTATCTAAGTAAACAGGAAGTGCATTGTAAGCAACTTCCCAAAATCTAGAATGATAGAGACAGCTGGAAGCCTTGCCAGTCATCCAAAGTTCTTCTGTAACATCCATTAAGGCATCCATTCTTCAGCCAACAGGCCTAGAGTCTCTCAGTTGCTTCTCACTGTGTCTTGTAGAATATCTGGCAGTTTCTTCTGTGAAGCAGGAACCTAAAGGACCATCTTACCTTGCAAAGTTCAGTAGTCAATATGAGGGTATTTTGTAGTACAGTAGCTAACTTTTGTCACAATGAAAGATAACTCCATATGCAGTTTGTAGTCCAAAGCTGATCCATGGCTTGGACTTGCCTCTACTGGATGTGCCTCCCTTTGGAAGGCATTCTTGTGGAGAGTGATGAGGGGGGAGGGTTGGTCGAGGGGGTTGGGGGAGGACTAGGGTTGTGGGGGGAGGGAAGAGGTGAATCTCTGATTGATGTGTAAAATGAAAAAAGTTTTCTTAATAAAAAAATGGAAAAAGAAGAAAGTGACACAGGGCTGGTTTTCCAGGCACCCACAGGGGCAAACACAATAAAGAGGAGCAACTTGGATGGCTCAGCTGAAAAAGAAATTGCCATGAAGCCTGATGACCTAAGTTTGTTCCTGGGAACTCGTGTAAAGTTGGAAGGAGAGGATAGACTCCCCAGAGTTTTCTTCTGATCTCCACATGCAAGCAATGGCATGCACACGCCTCTCTCTATACAGACAAAAATACAATCCAAAGAGACCCTGTCTCTAAGTAGAAGGTAAGCACAGACATCTGAGACCACCCAATGACCACAACACCCATGCTCACACTCACACAAACACATATGCACACTTGTGCACATATGTGCGCACACACACACACACACCACAGTTTAAAAAACTGCAACAACAAAATCCCCCATCTAGTCTGCTCTGTCTCACAACTCATTCAGACATCTTTGAAATATTACCTGGTAGACTTATGAATTTTCAAGTTTGACACTCAATCCAGTGGCCCAGTAGAAATGGATCTAGACCAGAATGGCCAAGTCTCAAGTTCTAGTCACCACTCTGCATGCCCTGGGAATCATCCAGAGCTGGAAGTCTGTATGTAAGCTTTAGGAAAACACATACTAGCCACCACTACTCTCTATCAAGTCTTGGTCAATTCTTACCTCATCCCTCTTTCAGGAATTGTCTTGAGCCCCATGACCATGACTGTAACAATGCCAAGGCCTCACAGAACTGGTGCCATTGTAGGCTGCAGCAGATCTAACCATCTTTAGCCCTTCTGACACAAGAGCCTCCATCTAAGCTGGGTGTGTTTCATTTTGCTCCCTGTCTCCCCGGGGAGATGTAAGCAATGTGAAGTTTGATTTGTTATATAGTGCTCATTTTCAATGACAGCACAGGGTCTGTTGTACAGTAAGCACTTCTGGGGATGTTGTGAATGTGTTGCTCTGATTGATTGATAAATAAAATGCTGATTGCCCAGAAGCCAGGTAGGAAGTACAGAATAGGCAGGATAAGCACAAAAGAGAATTCTGGGAAGAGGAAGGCTGAGTCAGGAGCGCCAGCCAGAGACAGAGGAAGCATGATGTGAAAGTACCAGTAACCCACAAGCCACATGGCAACTTACAGATCGATAGAAATGGGTTAATTTAAGATATGAGAACTGGATAGAAGGAAGCCTGAACCCTTAGCCCAAACAGTTAAATAACATAAGCATCTGTGTGTATTTGGATCTGAGTGGCTCGGGCCAGATTGGGACTGGAGATAACTCCAGCAACAAAGCACTTTAAACATGCAAGCCAGAAGTAGGACATGGTGGCCCTTGCCTTTGATCCCAGCACTCAGAAGGCAGAGGCAGGTAGATGTCTATGAGTTTGAGGAAGGCTTGCCTTACCAAATGAGTCCAGAACAGTCAGAGCCTCATTGTAAGACACTATCTCCAAAAACAAGCAAACAAACAAATAAAAAGTGGGTTGGAGAGTTTGGCCAACAGTTAAGAGCACCTGCTCATTGTAGAGAATGAGGGTTCAATTCCCAGCAACCATACAGAGGTTCAAACACACTCTTCCAGCCTTTTCAGGCACCAGGAACACATGTGGTGCTCAACATACCTGCAGGAAAACACTCATATACATAAAAAAATGAAATAATTATTTAAAAAGGGAAAACAAAAAGTTAAAATAACATACATATGCAAGTCAAGGGCTTAGGAAATGGCTCAGCAAGTAAAGACTAGTTGTACAAACCTGGAGACCTAAGTTCAATGCCCAGAATTTTCTTAAACGTGGAGGAAAATGAAAAATGAGACCAAACAAAGTAGTCTTTAGACCTCTACATGTGCTCATATACAAAATAATAATTTGTAAAAATAATAAAGATAAAAAAAATTTCAAAAAAGACAGCCAAAGAACTGTCACACCAGTTATGTTGGAGATAGCGCTCTGTGGTAGAGCACAGGGAAGGGCTTGTTTCCATTCTTAGCACCTAAAATAAATCACACTAAATATGTGGAAGGAAGTGAATTCAAGCTCCGTTTTCCCCCTGAATTTAACACGAAAGAGTGAGGGTCTTAGAGCCCAGCAGACCTGCCTGGAATCCCTGCTCCCTATGACATTGCCCCTCATCTGACATGGAGTCTGGCTCAGGGGGCCACTTTGCTGAAGAATTCCCATTTTTAAGGACTACACAAGCCAGACCCTATTGTCCTTGAACTTTTTCACAAGGCTCCATTACAATTTTGCTAGACAGTGTGATTCATAGAGCCAGATCCAGGACAATAAGTAATGACACTTCCTCACTTCCTCCCCTATTCCTGCCTGCAAGCCTAGGCCCCATGCCTAACCCCAACACCAAAATACTTCTCACATAGACCGCTATGGGTAATTTATTTAGGGGTCTCTAAATAATTACTTAAGTGTCACCATGGCTTGGAGAGTGGCCATGGAGATTGGAGCAGAAAATGTGCCAATGGAGCCATTACTGACAGGGGTCTGCATCCTCCTTGATAATTGTTTTCACCATGGTCTTTTGAGTGATTTTGAAAAGCTATGGTGAGTGTGAGGATGCATAAGAACACACACATGAAGCTCAGACAACAATTTTGGGAAGGTTTGTTCTCTCTTTCATATGGGTCCCAGAAGAGACTCTGGTGTGAATGCTTGGCAACAAGAACCTCACTCATGGAATTTTATAAGGTGTGCATCAGTATGAAGTTCTCTGAGTAGATCTCTGTGCTTTATTAGTAAGTGTAGATTCCATCCACCACCCATAAAATGAATGATTGCATTAGTCAAAGTCCCTCTTCAACAAATGATGACCATGGAGGAAGCTGTGGGGGGTGGTGTTTGGGTGGAAGCTCCACCTCAACCCCTGGCACCCTGGCATCCCTATACCCAAAGAGTCTGGAATGTTCTGGTGGAAGAACCACCTCAACTCCTCTCTCCTGTTTGCTCAAACCTGTGGCTTCAAAGGCTGCCAAGCACAGCTCCTCCCCAAACCTGCCCCTTCAGAGCCCATCAAACACAGCTCCTCTCCCAGAGAGGCTCAAGACCATTCCCACAGGGTATATAAAGTGCATCCCAGAAAACAGACATGTGTTTCTTCTGGTATCTCTTTCCAGTCTCCTGTCTGAGGGGCTTGAAAATCACCCAGGAATACATTATCCATTAAACTGAAGCTTTTCCATTCAGTCCCACTCGGTTTGATTTGGATTTAATTTGCTGCATCGGCAGAGAGACCTTCAGGTTGCAAAGACTTCTCAGTTGGAGGTAGGAGGTTGGATGATGGGGTCTGGAGGACTTACAGCCTCTGTGCAGCCTCCCCTTTGGTTGTAAGCTACACTCTGGGTGTCATTGTGTTCTTAACTTTCCTTTTCCTTTAGCCACTAGAGCTAGGATTGAACCTAGGACAACGTGCATGCTAAATAACTGCTAGACCACTGAGTTACATCCCAGGTCTGGAACTCCTTTCATCTTTCACAATTACAGGGCAGGATGGATGAACAGAGTCAGTCTCAATTTGTCCACCCCAAGACTGGTCTCTGAAATGGCTGACAGAATGCTCTCAAGACTGGGAATGTAGCTGGACATTGGAAACAGCCAGGCATGGTGACACACGCCTTTAATCCCAGAAAGCGAGCCTTTAATCCCAGGGAGGATGGCAGAAGGCAGAAAGATCTATAAGGTGTGTCACAGGGCCTTACTCTCAGCATTTGGGAGGCAGAGCCAGGTGGATCTCTGAATTTGAGGCCAGCCTGGTCTACAAAGGGAGTTCCATCCAAGATAGCCAGGACTGTTGGACAGAGAAACATGAATCTTAAAGAGTCTTTATTAATAAAACAAACCTGGAGCCAGGTATTGGGGTGAAATGCTGGATGGTCAGAGAGACAGAACAAGCCACAGCTAACCTCACCTGGCCAACTTCTCAGCTGATCTTGTTTCCTCAGTCTGGAAGATTCTGTGTCCTCATATTTGTATGGCTCTCAGCTGAACTGTGCTGCTCAAAACCCAAAAGCTTAACAAGCCAAATGCTTAACCAGGCCAAATGCCTAACCAGCCAAATGCTTCTAGTTTCTGGTCCTCACGCCTTATAGATCTTTCAGCCTTCTACCATCACTCCCTGGGATTAAAGGCTCCCTTTCTGGGATTAATGTCATGTGTCACCATGCCTGGCTGATTCCAATGTGGACCTGAACTCCCAGAGATCCAGAGGGATTTCTACCTCTAAAATGCTAGGATTAAAGGTGTGAGTGCCACCATTTGTATCTAGTGGCTGTTCTGTTTCTGACCCCAGATAAGTTTATTAGGGTGCACAATATTTTGGGGAACACAATACCACAACAAAGCCCTGTCCCAGGAAGATGAAAAACACAAAAGCAAACAAAAAATCCACCTTGGGACGGGGGGGGTGGGGGGGGGGGGGGGGTGGGGGTGGGGGGGTGGGGCGCTGGATAGATGGCTCAGAGGTTAAGAGTACTGACTGCTCTTACAGAGGTCCTGAGTTCAATTCCCAGCACCCACATGGTGGCTCACAACTATCTGTAAAGAAATCTGGCACCCTCCTCTGTGTACATAATAAATAAATAAATCTTTTTTTAAAAAAATCCATCTGGGCCGGGCGGTGGTGGCGCACGCCTTTAATCCCAGCACTCGGGAGGCAGAGCCAGGTGGATCTCTGTGAGTTCGAGGCCAGCCTGGGCTACCAAGTGAGCTCCAGGAAAGGCGCAAAGCTACACAGAGAAACCCTGTCTCGAAAAACAAAACAAAACAAAAAAAAATCCATCTGGGATGTTTAGCTATCTGGGAGATCAAAGAGGGCATAGTCCACACTGGGAACTAAGGACAGTTTAGCCTTCAAAGAGTTGACAGGAAACTACTATCTGCCTACACAAATCCTAATAGAAGAATCCACATTAATCTACAAATCTGGTATCATTTATCAAACCAGTCAAACACTGCTGAGGACCCACAGTTGAGCAAGACATAGCTGGTCCCAGGCTGCTTCCAGATACTGAGAAGATGGACACGAAGACACACTCAATATAGTAGTAACTTGGCATTGTGGCCTAAACAACGTCATACCTTATTTCAGGGTCAGCTAAGAAAGAGGTGATCTATGACAGACATTAACCAAAACATCTATCAGGCTTTTCTGACTGCTGAGATTGTAAAAGTACCAGTTTGTCATCACCTCTCTGGGGACCCACAGGATTATTTCCTCCACATTTGAACTCTCTGACTCACCTCCAGAATCAAAAGTCAGATCCGATCCAGGGAGCTATAATTATTAAACAGTCACGAAAGCTTTCCTTAACATACTCTGAGATCTGCCATGGCCAAGGGCAACTTCAACTGTCCCTCTCCTGTCCCAGGCTTGCATGGACATGCTCTCCACCAGAAGCTTGTGTCCTCTGCTGCAGGCTACATGTGCTGTGCCTGCTCTGGAGCTTCCTCCCAACACTGCTGAGCTGGAGTTTTTCTTGCTATCAAGGATTCCTTACCAGGAACCCAGGCCCAAGGAGGGTCATCTCAACTCTGCATTTCATCAGATGTGTCAAATCTACATTGTTATCCTAGATGAGAGGTGATAGATCTTCTCCAACTCTGACTATAAGTAACACTGGAGCATGATCCTGAACCCAAAGAGATCAGTGGGGTCACCAGAGCCCTGCATAGGTCCAGGCTGCCTCAGAAAATTAGCATGCCTACCTCATGTACCCGTCCCTACACATCTCCAGAGACCTCTTTCTTTGATCAGAGGTGATCCAGTTCAACCTATACAGCACATGGGGCTGGAAGGTCAAGCGCCAACTGCAGGAGCTAGACAGAAAGCTCAAAGCTTAAGAGAATTTGGTGCTCTCTCACATGGTCTAACCAGCTATAATGGGATCTGTTTCCCTCTTCTGTCCTCTTCAGGAACTGCAGTCATATCTAGCACAGATGTACAATAAGAAAAATAACCATTCACATAAATTAAAAATAAATAAATATATCTACAAAGAAAAAAACACACCAAATGCATGGCCAAGGCTAACAGAATCTACAAAAAGCAATTTCCCTATATGACTTGGAAGGTCCTTATCTCTGCTGTGTTTTTATCAATGATGCTGTATTGCAAAAATAAACAGAGGCAGATAGCTCTGGTTTTCCTGATTTCTTTTAGACTCTCTTAATGAATGGTTTTATTTCCTGAGAGTCTGTAGAGCAGCAAAGGTGCATTTCTCAATAGGTCAGTCCTGATGACCAATTCATAAAAGTGTCTATAGAGTAACATATTTTAGGGATAGCTAAGTGCATGACAGCATGGATACAGTATGGATACTGATTCCACCATAAAGTGTGTATCCAGGGAGAAAACCTGGCAATCCACACCCAAGACACCAATCCCCTGTGTCACCCTGTCGGGTGGGAGGTGATTATGTAGTGCAGGCTGCCTGGAACTTGCAAAGGTCCATCTCTGATGGTGAGTTCCAGGGTTACAGAGTGTAACAGCACACACAACAAAACAAACTGGTCCACGTGTGAAGAGTTCAAAATTACTTTTTATTTTAATCATAAAGAATATATTTTTAAAGGGGGCTTTAAATGGGGAATCAATGGTAGTCTTAGCAAATTTTGAAAATCAATAACAAGAACAAATAACAACAAAATAACAAATCCATAACCAAAACAATTAAGATAAAGAACTTAAACCAATAATCAAACACAAAATTAAACTATACAGAATTCTCTCACTGCAGATTGAGCAGCACAGATCTGGAGCCTGTAACTGGTCTTGGACAGATGGTAGGTAGCAAGGGAGCTAATGATTACAACAGCCTTTTCAAGAAGAGCATAGCCATGCCTCTTTTGGGCTTTATACATCAGTTTTCACTGGGTTCAAGGATAGAAACGTTACAGACTCTGGCTCAAACACTGTGGAATTCACTTGAGTCATCTTCACTAAAGTATTCTTGATGGTCCATCAGGACGAGCACTGATTTATACACCCGGACTCCTCCTGGATGCCCAGTTCCTCTGGCTATGCTTCAGCACTTCTTCAGTGCCCTCTCCTGTTCATCCTAGCAAGAGTGGAATCCCAAACACCTCCATGTGCAAACACACCATAAGGTCTACCTAGGCCAAGGCATCCCCTCAGCTGCAATCTTCCCATCCCAAAGAGATAAATCTTCTGAAAGTTCATCTTTCTAATGTACACCAATACTTTTGCACCATACAGGTTCTGAGTCTCCCTGGTGGTTTGTTCCTGAACCCCACAGCTTTTTTATTTTCTTAGGCATCCTGCACATAGTCATGCATGTCTGGATATAATGTCAAGAAACAGAAGCAGGCATCCTGGGTAAATGGCTAGGCATAACCAAGGCCTATTCACACATAGGAAATAAAATAATAGGGAGACAGTGCATCATAATCCAGAATTTCCCGGAGATTGGGCTCAGCAGGTGGCTCCTGGTTTACCAGCTCCTTCTGAAGCAGGCTCTCATCCTGGGCTGTGGCCTGTTCCAGCTCATGTGTCAGTTTCTCTGACCTAGGAGGGAAAGGCAGTTAGGACACAATCCTGCTGAGGACCTGCCATTGTCAGCTGTTAAACTGCTGCCTCCCACCACCTCAACTGTGCTGGAGAGTCAACATGGATCTTTTGACTGAAGTCATTGTTTGTGCCCCCAAGGAATAAGAGTCACAGAGTAGTTGGGCCTAGAACTTTCCTCAGCCCTATACACCTGTCAGAATTTGGCTGAGTAATTGTACTTTTCTTCTACTAGAAAGAAAGGGTCTTTCTCTTACAGTCTGGGGACATCATTTTGTAAAAGTAACAACGTATTAATAACATAGCCAACAGCACAGGAGTGTTCATTAATCATGAAGAGTTACTGATCAACCACATCATTTTATTGATAGCCATATTGCAGTCTTGCAATCTGGATACTTGAATAAGGTCATGAAGATAGCTCAGGACTCATGCCCAGAAGGCACCTTGAACATAACCAACATGCAAGACAGAATCAGTCAGTAATCCTAGAGCAGCATTTCCTGAGATGTGTGCCTGAGGAAAACTGGCCCTGATGGACTCGGGGATCAAACAGAAACATGTAATTTCCTTAACCAGAACTAGGAATCTGCATCCTGACTCTTTGATAGTCTGTTACAGAACACTCCTAAAAAGGTTCTGATCTTCCCTGCAGCTGAGGCAGCTGCCAAGGTTCATTTTGGAAAGTCCTTCACCTATTCAATCCAGAGAACACTTGTCCCAGGAAATGGGAAAATGCTGCACAGAGCAGTATTCAAAGGTAGGAATCTCTTCTTTACAGGGGATGTTCCTAAGTGAAAATGTAATTTTAGCAAGGCCTGGTGATGCACAACTTTGAATTCCATCACGGGGAGGCAGAAGCAGGCAGATTTCTGTGAGTATAAGGAAAGCCTGCTCAGGCATTACCAGAGCACTCAGAAGGGAAAAAGGACACAATTGCTCAGACACTCTGAGTATTAAACATATTGATTCCTGGACAGAATTGTTTGTACACTCAACCTGAACAATACTCTGAAGTGTTCTAGCCCTGCTTGTAGCTGGGAGCCATGCATGTCAGTAGGAGCCTATACATGACAGTGATCCCAGGTACAATGTACCCACTTGGCTCCACCTGTTCCCCCCAGCCTGGGTTCCTACCTTATTTGGGAGACCTCAAAGTGATGCTGCAGCTTGTCTGCCAAGATCTTTTCCTGGGTGATCATCTCCTTCTGTTTCAGCAGGATCTGCAAGCTTCCCTCCAATCTTTCAAATTCCTGTTCATTAGAACATTGTGTTCTTAGTGGAGTGTTGTATACAGGCATGCAGACAGTCTCATACACATGAAGCACATACAAAGGATCAAAACAGCTTACTGGTAGGTGAGGCAAGCCAAAGAGCTTATACTACACTCATGGAAAAAAAGAAGTGAGCAGAACACACATCATGCAAGATGAACAGATGAGTAGACGAAGTGCACCAGCACTTTCAGAAGAGTCTCACAACTCTGCCATCATTCCGTGAGGACTTTACTGCTGTGGGGAGTGTGCTCTGTTGGGCCAGACTCTGTTGAGATGTCTAGAGAATTTACTTCAGAAGCTGCAAATCACACAGCCCACCACTCAGCTTGTCAAAAGCCCCCAGATGTTCAGCCAATCAAATCCAGATTGTATTCTCCACAATGGTAGAGGTCTCAAAGATCACTCACAGAAAACAGGGCTCAGGCTTACGTCACTGTGAACCAATAGTCAGTCAAAGGGAAGAGAAGACTTGGGGATTCATGAATAAAGAAGAAGGCTACGTGCCACCCAAATTTATGACTATGAGTAGGACTCATTTGGATTTCCAAGGCATACTCCTCCTTGTAAGCTGCTTCCCCTCTGTGATCTCACATGACCCCTGCCAATCACATGAGCCTCAGGAACCACAATTCACTCATTCAAAGCTCTGTGCACAGCATCCTACCTATCAAAATGACATGTAGGTGTGATATGTTATTGACCCATTTCCCTCATTGGAGCGCAGTTTCAAGCAGAGCAGCAGGCACGGTTTGCTAATAATTTAGTTTCTCAGAAGAATCTAACTTCCCAGAAGTACTTGTGCATGGACACCTAAGTGAATACCTCAGATGGCATGAGGTGGGTGGCTGGATGGGAGCATGGAAGAGTAAGGTGATGGGTGAAAGCACAGGTGGTGGATGGGTAGACAGAGACTCCAATGGGCAAATGGTTCCAGACCTTACCTGACCCACCTACCTGCCCCTACCTATTGTTGCTGGGTTTGGAGGTCACTGGTCTCTTCCTCTTGGTCCTCACAGATCAATTTCAATGCCTCCAAATGGTGCTTCAGCAGGACCCAATCTGCTGTCCAATTCTTCTTCTCCTGCATCAGGACGACTACCTGCCCCTTAAGCTGAGTATGTTCCATTAGGACCTGGCTGTGCAGACCACTGGAAAAGACCCTCTGTAGAGTAAGGCCCTGCCAGTCTCCTTCTGCCACCCCTGCTTCCAGGAACCATCCCAACAAATACCCCAGGTTCTCAGGAAGACGTAGCCCAGAGCCCAACATAGCCATGACAGCTACACTCAAAAGGCCAAATAATAGAGTAGCTAATTAAAAATAATCAAAATACTTCAGAAAACCCCAACACCAATAGGGATCCATGTCCTTTCAAACTAAAGAGGAGTCCCCGAACTCTCCTGAACATAAACAAGTAGTGGACATATACCGTCTGAGAGTGGACAGGAGACCCAAGGGAAGTTTATTCTATCTACAGTTTCCACAGAAACCAGATCTGTAAAGGCTGGGCCTGAGTTCCCAGATGCCCAGGGCTGCATGACATTCCCCTCGCAGTGTAATCACTTTTCTTTTCTTTTTTTTACTTTCCTCTTCCTTTTTTCATTCTTCCTTCCCCTCTTTCTATCTTTTTGTTTGTTTGGTTTTTGAAACAGGGTTTCTCTGCTTAACAGTCCTATCTGTTTTGGAACTCTCTGTAGACCAGACTGGCCTTCAGATCACAGAGATCTGCCTACTCTGCCTCCAGAGAACTGGAATGGCACCACCACAGCTCAGTTTGCTCTTCTACCTAGAGGCTCCTGAGGCTCCAGGACAATGGTGGGAGGAGTGGATAGTCTCTTTCATACTTAGCAAAACTAAGTGCAAGTGACACAAGTCAAAGAGATGCTTGCTAAGGTGCAAAAAGGACAGAACCAGAGCTGTGGACTCTCCAGTCTGGAGACAAAGAAAGGCAGAGGTGAGCCACTTTGGAATCAATATGGTGCTCTCTTAGAAAATGGGGAATCAATCTCCCCCAAGACCTAGCTATACCACTCTTGGGCATATTCCCAATGAACGCTCAATCATAACACAATGGCACATACACAGCTATGTTCATAGCAGCATTGTTTGTAATAGCCTGAACCTGGAAACAGCCTAGATGCCCTTCAACTGAAAAAACGAATAGATAAAATGTGGTACATATACACAATGGAGTACTATTCAGCAGAGAAAAACAATGACATCAGGAGGTTTGCAGGCAAATGGATGGATCTAGAAACAAAATCATCCTGGGTGAGGTAACCCAGACTCAGAAAGACAAACATGGTATGTACTCACTCATAGGTGGATACTAGATGTAAAACAAAGGATGACTAGACTGTTACTCACAACTCCATGGAGGCTACCTAGTAAAGAGGACCCTAAGAAAGACATAGGGATCACCCAAGACAGAGAAATGGATGAGATCTACATGAACAAACTGGATTGAGAAAAGGGTAATGAAGGCAAGGGTTGGGGGAAAGAGAGCTTAGGGCAGTGGAAGATCCCAGCTGGATCAGGAACAGAGAGGGAGAACAAGGAAAGAGAGACCATGATAAATGAAGACTCCATGGGAATAGGAGGAAGCAAAGTGCTAAAGAGGTCCACAGAAATCCACAAAGATACCTCCACAATAGACTACTGGCAATGGTTGAGAGAAAGCCCAAACTGACCTACTCTGGTGAACAGTTGGCCAAACACCTTAACTGTCATTTTAGAACTCTCATCCAGTGACTGATGGAAGCAGATGCAGAGATCCATGGCTAAGCCCCAGGTGGAGCTTCGGGAGTCCAATCAGCAAGAAATAGGAGGGATTGTATGAGCAAGAGATGTTGAGACCATGATTTGAAAAAGCACAGTGACAAATAGCCAAACTAGTGGCAATACACGAACTATGAACCAATAGATGAGGAACCCCCAACTGGATCAGGCCCTCTGGAAAAGTGAGACAGTCGATTAGCTTGAACTGTTTGGGAGACCACCAGGCAGTGGGACCTGCACCTGTCCTTAGTGCATGAGCTGGCTTTTTGGAGACTGGGGCCTATGCTGGGACACTTTGCTCAGCCTGGGTAAAAGGAGGAGGGTACTGGACCAGCCTTGACTGGATCTCCCAGACTGAGCTTAATCCCCAGGTGAATATTGCCCTGGAGGAGATGGGAATGGGGGGTGTGTTGGAGGACAGGGGCAGGGCAGGGGGCAGAAGGAGGGAGGTCATAGGAATGTATGGCTAATACGTAAAATTAAATTAAATTATAAAATTAAATAATAATAATAATAATAATAATAAAAGAAAGGCACAGATGGCCACAAAACAACTATTGGGGTCCATGCCAACAGGCACTTACCGATAGAAGACTGTCAGATTGGCAAGCTCATCCACCTTCTCTGAAGCCTCGGTGTTCTCATTCTCCAATCTCTGTAGGTCAGTCATGACCTCCTCAAGCTCCATCTTCAGATCTTCACACCAAGTATTTGCTCTTCTGGTCCCAGGTCTGCAGAGGCAGGGTATTAAGAGGGACGCAGCTGGCACTGAATGAGCTCCCTCAGGAGTCCTGCACAGCCAGCTTGCTATGGAGTTCCCATGAGTCTATCACAGGTCTGGGCCAACCAGAAACTGTGATGTTTCTGCTCTCTTCAAATAAGAGATGCTCATTCCAGGGTGCTTATAATGATATGGAGGCTAAAATCACATCATGAACATTTCTGAGGATGGGACTCAATATGATTACAGCTTCATAAATTCCCCCAGGGCATTCTAGTTGGCACCAAGGTGAACACACTGGCAAAGTGCTATGCTGCTCAAAATGGGGCTCCCAGTACACCATGTAGACAACACCTAGATACTGAGACAAGCAACACTTCATGCTCAACCATAGACAGTTGATTGCAGGGTGAAGAGGGACACATATGCACAAACACACAAACACACAGATACAGAAAGATCGAGGAGAGAGAGACAGGGAGACAGAAAGAGAGAGAGGGTTAGAGAGAGAAGCTGAGAGAGGGAAAGGTGATAGAATGCTCTCATTGAGATGCCAAATTAATACATACAATTGTGTCATCTCAGAGAGGACCAAGAGCAGCAGACATCAGTAAGAGGCCTTGCTCCCACATATTAAGATGTATAACCAGGCCTCTCCAGCTGCTACTGAAAGGATCTAGCAAATGCCATAACAAGCTGCTCAGTCTTCTCTCAGAGATCAGGCCTCAATTTCAGTTTCCTGAGACTTGAACAAGCAGTCTCTGATAGGGCCATAAACAAAAAACTTAGTCCTTGCAGTAGCTCCTTTCTGTACATACTCTGACTGTTCAATGTTTAGTCAGTTGTTTAATGTATGGGACCCCTCACCAACTTAGAGCTATGTGCATGGGTCATTGTGAATGTGTGAGGCCAGCCAGGCTCCATGGCAGCTCAAGGACAGAGCCTGAGCCACTGAGTCAGGCCCCACAGTCAGTACATGCAAGGCCAGCCATCCCCCATGGCAGCTCATGGACAAAGCCTGGGACTTGTCCAAGATGCCTCCAAATGATAACTGTAACCCCCAGCTAGTAAATTCAAAGTTTACACACCCTTACCCAATCATATGACACCAAGGCTTGTACCACCTTGCTTGTGGTTTTTCTCTTAAAAAAATCCCTCACCCTGAGATCTCAGGTCTGTCCTCCTTCACCTGGCTAGCCAGTGTTTTGGACACAGACTAAGCCTGGGTTTCTTTGTTATCAATAAAGCCCTGTGTGTTTTGAATCAGTTATCAGCTCTGTGGTGGTCTTGATGGGGGGAGGAGTGTCGACAATGCAGCCACAACACTACTAGAAGCATCCAGCACACAATGTCTTGCCAGGCAAGTAAAAAAAAAATCACAGCATTCTCACACTAGCCACCACTTGACAGGATCTCTCCAAATGTATGTTGGGAACTCACACATTACTGCCCCAATTCCTGAGTTATGTGATTCAGGCCACAGATTCTGGTTTTCATTTGGAGGAAGCAGAACATCTAATGTCCCCATCTCATCCTGCCCATATGTCAGGTTTTGCTTCAGGGAAGCATTTAGAGAAATGGTGTTGGGCAAAGGGACACCGTGAAGGTGCACCCAACCTCCCAGAAGCCCATTTCTTAGACAAAATAAACTAAGGGTGATATTGTGGAGTCAAGACAGTCACTATGGAGTTTGAAACAGTAAGTACCTGTTGTCCAGGGATCCTTCGGTTACTAAGATGAGCTGATCTCTCAGGTCATTCCGTTGGGCGGTCATCTCCCGGAGCTGAGTGGTCAGACTCTCCACCTTCTGCTTCACTTGCCTCTTTGTGAGGTGGGTTGGAGTGGGTGGTGGTTCCTTGGAGGCCCCTGTGGGTAGATGAACACAAGTGAACTTGCATTGTGACAAGACATGAACAAGTCACACTGAGACCTAAGTAGGTGTTTGAGAAGGAATGTAAGCAAGCAATTCAGTGACACCCCAAAGAAGTTTGCCCTGGATTGAGATGCCCCTGCTGGGCATCTCAGGTCTCCCATCTCTCTCACAGGAGATAGGTGTCTCAGCCAGCTGACTTCCTCTGCTCCTTTAGTACATGCTTCAGGTAACTAATGAGAGAGCTTCCTAAGGCTTATTAACAGCACTGGACTCTGCATTCAACTTGGCTGCAGGGTTCACTAGTCTTGGCTTTAAAGCCAAGATAAAATTGACACAGTCCACAAGCACTTCGGTCATTAAAGATGCATAACTATTCTGACAGGTCACTCTAGGCAAAGGGCAAAAATGGAGAAGCCACACAGGGGCAGAACATGGTCACCATCCTCAACAAGACTCCACAGTGATAACAGTGGATACACAGGGCTGGTGGGCAGTAAATAAATTAAGCCACTGAGGTTGAAGTACATTGATGACCTGCCTTTTGCTGGGAACACCACCTCCTACCCTAATACTGGCTCTTTTGTACCTTCTCAACCCCTGCCCTCCTGTAGGATGGAAAGGCAAGAGCTCCCAGGACAACAGCTTTGGCCTTACTTGCTCCTGACTTCTGGGACAGACAAATTAATCTTCTGGAATCTTTGAATTTCAGGAGCCATGACAAGCAGGGAAGTCCACTTGGTTCCCAGAGACTCCTACCTCCTGTGTCCCATCACTGGAAGATTCTGCTCAAGCCCATGTCCTGCAGGAAGATCCCAATTTCCTGCCCAGAACTTACTGTACCATCTTCTGGACCATTTCCTTCTTGATCTTTTACATGGAGGCTGAAGGCCAGCTTGTGTCTGCCTCTCTCTGCTCTCTCTTCCCTCTCCATTCTCTCTACCCAATAGGCGCCTGAGTCGTGCCAACATGTTCATGGCTGAACTGTAAGGGCACTGAACCAACTGTCCAAAGGCAGTTGGTGTTGCTACAACACCCGTGACATCAGAAAACATTCTAAAGTCTCCAGGATACGATAGAATGTCTAGGCATGAGACCCTCTGATGTCATGGGGAACTGACATGGCCTCCCTGCTAATC
Source organism: Peromyscus leucopus (assembly GCF_004664715.2). NCBI lineage: Eukaryota > Metazoa > Chordata > Mammalia > Rodentia > Cricetidae > Peromyscus > Peromyscus leucopus. The sequence continues at coordinate 10,797 of NW_023504753.1, read as the reverse complement.
AGATGTCTTCATAACTCAATAGAAGTCAGGTTTCCCATTCTAGGAATCTCTCCTGGGACTCAAGAGAAATCTTTCAGCACCCTTTTATTCCATAGCCAGAGATTGCTCTCTGATTGTTTGGAAATGCCTCAGTGCTTCCATGTGGGAAAGAAAGTGAGTGTTCATCTCCTATTGAAAGCATATGTCGAGAAGGTAACAGTATTATAGACATTGATGTGAGGTATGATTCTCCACAAGTACCTGCATCTCCTTATTATCAAGAAATGATAGACTTGCTGATAATGGAAAGGACACTTTTTTTTTTTTTTTTTCGAACAGTCTTGTAGCTTTGTTTCTGGAATCTTTGAACAGCTGCCTCAACTACAGATACCTGCTTGTCCAGCTGGATAAAGCGTGCACACTGCCCTGAAAGAATACTTTTAAACAACTTCCTGGTATGGAACCTACAGAAATTACTGCCAGTAGATAGTATGCAGCTTATTTGATTTAAATTGATGAAGGGCAGTGGTGGCGCATGCCTTTAATCCCAGCACTCGGGAGGCAGAGGCTGGCTGATCTCTGTGAGTTCGAGGCCAGCCTGGGCTACCAAGTGAGTTCCAGGAAAGATGTAAAGCTACACAGGGAAACCCTGTCTTGAAAAACAAACAAACAAACAAACAAACATAAAAATAATAAATAAATTCATGAATGACCACTGGCAGATTGCATCTTCATGTTTCACAGGACGTAAAGATAATCACTCCTCAGTACATCAACTTTTAAGAGTTTTTGAAAATACTCGATGGGTATGACACAAAATTACATCTAAAAATCCCATAGAGTTTGGCCTTAGTGATTTTACAGAGTGTTCTTGAAAAGACCAGGAGCATATATTTTCTACACAAATTCTTCACACTCCTCAAAATGGACAGTACCTTCCCCTGACTGTACAGCTCAACAGTAAAACCTTACTATATTCCATCAGTTTTTATTAGACATTGCTCAGTCATAAGTTATTTTTAACTCACTTCATGTATATATTTGCACATAAAGGATAGAGTTATACTAAAAATGGAAACTGGCTTAACCTGATAGAAAAGAACTGTTAAAAAGTGTTATAAATTTTAAAAAAGTGTAATGAGGAGATGAAAATCTCTAAGCTCTATCTACTTTGTACTCTAACACACTTTATCTCTTAATTTCTTTGCCCCCTACCTCAAAAAATAGTATCTTAAGACATATAGTTTTAACTTTGGATTTATAAGTTCCTGGGGCATGGTTAAAATTCGTAAAATGTATAACAAAAATCAGCTGAAAACTTGTAACCAAAGGTTATCACTTTAAAAATCTATACATAGGCAGCATGTATAAAAGTTATTATTCCTACTGTTCCCTTTGGTTATTATTATATCTCCTTTATAGAATAAATAGGCAATCACAGTCCCTCAAAATATTTGGAGAAAGATGGAATTTAATATCATGAGATATCCCTAAAGAAATATAGTCTACTCAGGATAGAAGAACCTGACTCAAATACTTATGTATTTGTTAACTGTTGAACACCAGGATTCTGGAAAATTTTAAATAAGAAACAAATATGTGACTGATAAATATGGTATATTTGATAAATAAGCTCTTAAATACCTAAGGTCTATTTAGGCAAGCAGAAATGCACTTGAAGATAATACATCTAGCCTCTTTGTCTTTCCCAAATTTGTTCAGTTTAATCTCTCTGCATAACCTGAGTCATATAAGAAACTATGAGCGGGCGGTGGTGGGCATGCCTTTAATCCAGCACTTGGAGCAGAGGCAGTGGATCTCTGCAAGTTCGAGGCCAGCCTGGTCTCCAAAGTGAGTTCCAGAAAGGCGCAAAGCTACACAGAGAAACCCTGTCTCGAAAAACAAAAAAAAAAAAAAAAAAAAAAAAAAAAAAAAAAAAAAAGAAACTATGATATTCTATAATGGTACAACCTGAAAGAGTATAAAATAAAATTCAATTCTATTAACTGTATTTATTTAACTTTTATATTTGAGGCTAAAGGATCTTAAGTTAAATCTTCAATCCAAATTTTTAAAACTCAAATCAACAGGGATAAAAATTGTACAATCCTAATCATACAAAAAGCTTTCAACTCTTTGTAAACTGTTAAACACAATTAGGTCATACAAGTTAATGATGATCACCATATAAATAATAAAATTCTTTAAAGTGTTCTAAAACTATGCTTGTAGTCACACTAATTACAAATCTATTTCATTTTACAGGTTAAAGCTTCAGGTAGTATGATGGTCATATTTTCAAGGTTAGGCTAGGCCAAAAGCAATGATTAAAAATGAATGAAGTTTGTTTACACAGACAGTTTAGCTTGCTGAAAGACTTTACACTGAAAGAAATAACCCTCATGATGTGTTTCAGTGGAACTTCTCACTATTCCTTTATTTCAAGGAACTTGCTTTGTAATTAGGTAAATAAACAAGTAATAAATTCAATTCTATTAAAACATGACAGTAATAGTGAACTGCTCACTCATTTTTTCTCCAGAGAACATAGAACAAAAATCTTGCCTAGGAGAAAAGCTAGAAGAGGTCCTGACTCAGGCTGCAGGCAGGAGGCTTAATCAAGGGCTTGGTGCCGTGAGCTGTCTGTTACTGAGACTGTAGGAGCTTTCCCTGCTTATGCCTGGTCCAATAATGCACGCATCCAATGTGTACAGTGCAAGCAAAAGAAATTTTGTCTTGTCTTTAACAAAAACAATGGAGACATTTTAACTGTATGTCTTTCAGAAATTGAAAGCCAGGACACCACTCATATTCCTTGTATTTGTGATTATCAAAACTTAATTCTTCCAAATTTATATTTTTGTATATCATAAGAAGTTAAAACAATGTAAATAGGCTTAGCTGGGTTTAAAAATAAGAGTGAATATTAAAAAAGGGTTTTCTACTAGATAATATAAATGTAGTGTCCAACAAGACAAAATAATCACAAAACCCGTGTTTAGCATGGGTCACTGGCACCTCCACAAAAATACAGTTGTGTCTTATCTAAAACTTGACTTTGTCAAACAGCTCTTTATGGGTGTCCTTTCTCAGACTCCTATTACAACTTAAAACTGGAAATGGTCTTGCTTATACTAGCCAACACCTTCAAGAATTTTATTCTTTATGGAATATTAATCATGTTAATAAAATCCCTTACTATCCACAAGATCCAGCTATTGTAAAACCACTGTCAAATACTTAAATGGCAAATTACAAAAATTAAAAGGGCAATTTTTAGACACCTAGGTAAATCTACACACAATACTACATTTATCCAAGTTAACCATTAATTTTTCCACTTTAAAGGATAATCCTTTTCTGCTTCCCTTAAATCATTTTGCCTTAAAGTAGACAAAGTCTAAATAATATATTAAGTCAAAAGATATAAAAATTAATCCATGGAGAGGGCCTGACAATCTAACTTGAAGCAAGGATATGTTTATATTTTTCCAGGAAATTCATGAAGTCCTAGATGGCTTTTGATCTGACCAGGGTAGCATCCCTGAGACCACCTAATAATGAAACAACTGAATGTAGACAACAAACCCATGAATGTGAGATGGAGAGTAAACCTATCTTTAACTTGGAGCAAGAGACATTAAGATGCTTTCTGATCACTGAGATTTTGGGGTGAAAACAAGGTCACTTATATTACTGAATCAAGAATGATGCTGTTTTATTGTCTAACTGTATTACATGTTAACTCTAACCTTCTCAATGCAAAATCTATTTTTTGATAAGAGGGATAAAAGGCACAGCTATAATTGAAGGCAGTATGAGGTTGTTTTGCAATGCTAAGGATCATTTGTGAGCTTTTATACCCAGTCCAGGAATGGTTACTGAAGTATGAAAAGAGGTCTCAAATATGGTCTCTATGATTAGTAAAATTACTACTATTACAGTAAAAATTACCAGATACTAATCAAGAGATGGATGAAATGATTAGTACCCAAGCAAGGGACCAGGACTGGTAGAGTGCACCACTTTATTAAATCTGACTACTACTCACAGTCATGAACACTATACTAGACCTCACATTGGAAAGCCTATATCAAAGGATTTTGCAGAGCTCTGAGGCTAATTCATTTCAGGAGATACCAGGTGAACATTCCATCATTGAGAAAACTTTAAGAAAAATTTTCCTGATAGAAGGAGCCCTACCTCTTCCTGTCTGGACCTGAGAAAACAGTAGCTGACATTCTGCTCAGCAGGGAACTGACTCCTTGCACATTTTACCTTGTTCTGCCCCTCTGGAGTAATAACCCTGCTCCTCTGACCAGCACTATCATTGTTGTCTACACAGGGGACAATATCACCTCAATACAGGATTTGATCAATCTGGAGGAGGGAGAAAGATCCTGAACACACTGGATATCTACCTTGCTGGTCTACAACCAGGAACAGTGATTTTTCATTGGATGTCTTTCTTCCACAAGACTTAGTAACAGCTCAAATGATTTTTACCTGTGAAGCACTGTGGTATATCTTTAGTTCTTCTAGCATCAGGTCTTTGGAATAGCTCGGTGAATCACTAGGGGCTTACAGAAAATGGCTAAAAAGCAATCAAGAGAAACAGAAATCAGAGTTCTTTGGGTTTGTAGGAAGGACACCAAATGGCTGAAATGTCTACTGAGGTTGTTCAATGTTGCTAGCTCATTTAAAATTTTCTCTTTCATGTTACCTATAGCCACAAAGCATAACAATGATGCTGGGGCAGTGTGAGTGTTAGTTTTTAATTATTCTGATGCTTACTCAAACTAGAGTCACCTGGGAAGAGAGAGTCTCAATGAGGAATTCTTTAGATAAAGTTGGCTTTGAGCACATCTGTTGGAGATTTATAGATTGTTAATCAGATGGAGATCTCACCCTAAAGTGTGCAGAACCACTTCATTGCTGGGACCTGAACTGTGTAACAGTGAAGAAGCTGGAGCATATGCAGAGGCAAGCAGGCAGCATGGCTGCCTTTGTATCTCTCTGCTCTTGACTGTGGATGTGATGTGACTGAGTTCCTGTCCTCCATATCCCCCAAAATGGACTATTACCTGGACCAGTGAGCTAAAATCAATTCTTGCCCTGCTGTGCTTGGGAAATTAATGTAAAGAAGATGCTAATAAACCACCATGTGACACAGGAGTTTGCACAAGTCAGTGAGATGTGAAAGTAATTCATGACATGCTCAACAGCAATCTGTCCCAGAGCAGGAGATCCTGTTTTTTCCTGAACCCAACATGAGTTTCCCTATCACAGATTTAAAAAGACACAGAGACACCCATTGATGCAAATATTATCACCTTGTTAACAAATGGCTCTGGGGCCAGGTGGTGGTGGTGCACGCCTTTAATCCCAGCACTTGGGAGGTAGAAGCAGGCAGATCTCTGTGAATTCCAGGCCAGCCTGGGCTACCAAGTGAGTTCCAGGAAAGGTGCAAAGAAACACAGAGAAACCCTGTCTCGAAAAAAATAGTTCTGGATAGTGTCTTGTCCTCTGAAGTGCTGTTCTAAATTCTTCTCATCTATAAAATAAATCAACATTAACTTCAATGTAATGTACTGTTCTACGGGTTTCCTAACTATTAAAATTTGGGGATATGGGAAAATGGATGCTATGTCCTTATTTGGAGGTCAGGAGAAGCTCCTTAAAGGTCAGACCAGAAAAGCACCTTAACTACCAGGTATTGGGGGATGTTAGATATGAGTGGCAATGTCCACTAGTTACCTTAGGCCAGAGATTAACCCTAGAGCTGATGCACACACATCCCTGTGAAGACCTCTTGGTTGCCCTCTAATTCTGTGCTTCTTCAGCAAGATTTCTAGATCTTTGACAAACTTCCTTCTTCAGAAATAAGTAGAACAATTAGAAGGGAAAAGTCATTTTGATTTTGTCCTTCTCTTCCTAGGACATGTGACAGCCCCTTCTGAGCAACTTCAAAGGCTATAGAAGAAGACTAAGGTCTCGGTCCAGGAACTGCAATAACCACAGCTACTGGGAAAGAGTGCAGATCTGGGGAAAAGAGGGCAAAAGCCAGAAGTCCAAGGAGGAGACAGCAGGGACACTCATGAAATGCTCTGTTATGTGGTTGGCAGTTTAGCCTCTCTGTATGTAAATGTCTTCCACCTAGAGAAAGGAGGATGGAGATGGAGATAGGTGCTACAATCAGGAAGAGCTTGTAAAATAACGTCCTTCATCACTGGGACTTTTATTGTTCACAGAAACAGGTCTTTTTAAACCATGACCCACAAATTGCTAAAGGATTTTTTCCAGCTCCTTTCATTCTCTTCCCTTTACCAGCTTATGCTTATTGATTTTATTATGTGGATTAATCCACAATTAGCAAAGGCAGGACCTACAGAAAGGTCACTCGAATGCATATTCAAGGGTTGCATGTATTAAATAAACAACACACAATAATTCAAAGTCTTGGCATTAAATCCTTCCTGAGCATTTTAACCACAGCAGCCATAGTTTTCTATTATGTTAGAATATAAACAATAGGTAGAGCACATGCAAATCACAGCATTTCACATCAGGTAAAGTTCTTGCAAGGATACACACCATGAGAGCGAGCTCTCCTCCTTCCTCTGCTCTATGCCTTCCACTCTGAGCTCAGTCAGGACTAGCCTATCATCAGGAACAAACTCCCAGAAGAGCCCTTCCCTGAATATACACTTATAAATCAGTCACATCAAGAACACAGGCTTCCAAAGGACAGCACTCACAGGAATCAGTCAGCAGCTCTCCTCCAGTGGGAACTCAGCCCTCAGGGAGGGAACGGAGCCTCACCAACCATTACAGGATTTTCACATGGTGTCATGTAACTTCCTAAAATTCTGTGCCATTACTTTCTAAAGCAAAACATGTATGGCATTGTGCATAATTCACAGGTATCTGGACCAGCAAGGATACTGAACTTCAGGAAGCAAGAAGGAAAAACGCACAGAGAGAAAAGGCCTTATAATACTGAAATGGATAGGCAGGATCAAAACTTGGGCTTTCTTTTCTACCCCTAGCAGAGAATCTCGTCTTACTGATTTCAACTTCTGGTCCCATGGGCTAACATACGGTGAGGAGTTTAGAAAAGAGGATGACCCACATCTTTCCAAGGTGTTCTACCATCTGCATGTGACACTGGACATTGTGTTCCACTGAAGACAACCAGGACAGGGAAGGAAAGGCTTTTGCTATTGTTATCATGTTATTGTTCCCTGAAAGAATCAGAACAGAGGCAGTAGGTATAAATTCATGTCCAGCCACTGGTCCCTTCCCCTGTGGGCTAAGAGAGAAGCTGTCACCCTTGACATTCAGGTAGAGTAGTGCCTACTACCAGATCCTAGACCCACTGAGTGAGCTGCAGAGGGAAGAGGTAGCTGGAAGTTCAGAGGGGTCCCAGGGAACTACGACTCACCCATGTCCTCAGTGTGCTGTGGCAGTCTGAAGATGCCCTTCAGGCAGAGAATGGACAGCAGTTGAGCCTGAATCTGCTTCAGTTAAGTGAGGAGGTCCTGGAATTTATCCTGACTCTTAGTAGGGTGCACCTGGAAAAGCAACTACTCTTTGGTGTCCCCAGCCTCTTACCAAGCTGCTGCCACTTGCCTGAGCTCAGAGCTCCCACTGTCTTGAAGCATGGCCTCCATCCATGACCTGGGCTGGGTCTGAGGCCCAATGCCTAGCAGTTCCAGGTGCTGAGGATCCACACTGTCTGACTGACCTGCCTCCCCTTGCCCAGCTCAGTAAGATGGCACCAGAGCTATCAGAGCCCTTGGTGCTATGAGCTGGAATGGGTGGCTTCCTAGGGAACTGATAGCCACCAGGTATCAGGGGCCATGGGCTGGATTCTGTGGGCCTGGGCTTCAGAATTCCAGTGATGCTCAGCAGGTACACTCTGGGATCCTAGGCATAGCCAAGATGATGAAAAGGCAGGAAGATTGGAAGAGGAGGAGGAGGTGGAGAAGACAGAAGGGACCCTGGTGGGGATGGCAAACTTCATTGACTCATTCAATAAATATACTGTGAGAGGCCACTTACTGCATGCTAGCAAATTACCTAACCAATGAGGTTACAGTGGTAAGTAGACAAACACCTACTGGAGTTGAATATACATAAATTAACAATAAATGAGACAGGCACACAGGTAGACACATAGTAGTCAGAGGAAGAAAAGCAAATTTTCTGGACTGTAGGGGTAAGATGGAAGGAACTTAAACGACTAGGACCAAGTGGGAGAAGCTGAGAGCATGGCATATAAACAAAATCGAAGGAAATGTAAGAAAAGCCTTGTTCAGACTTGATACATGGAGGAGGGGCTCTGTCCTGCCTTGACTGAATGTACCAGGCTCTGCTTACTGCCCATAGGATGAGCCCTTACACTTTTTGGAGGAGGGAATGGGGAGGGTGGGTCTGGGGAGAACCTGGGGGAGAAGCAGAAGGAGGGATGAGACAGGGATCTCTGGTGGTATGTTAAATGAATAAAAAAAAAAGTCTTAAAAAAACTTTGAAAAAAAGAAAAGAAAAGCCATACCAAAAAAAAATCAAGAATAGGAAGATGCTGAAGTGTTCAGTGTCACTTGCCTGCAGGGACAGGGACATAAAAATCCAAGTTCAAGTCAGAGATGAAACAGGAGCCAGATCTGTGTCAGGAGACACTGGCAGGTACTGTGAGTGGAACTGGAGGCAAGTGGGTTCTTGGTGAGGAACAGAAGTCTGACTTCTGTGTGGATGAATTCATCTAACCACAGGACAAGGCAATGGGCTTCCCTCACATTTGCCAGCTGTGATGATTGTGTTTATATAACATTGTTTTCCCTGTAAGTGGAAATGGGATCCAACTATGTAAATGATTGTGATACTGAGAAATGCCTGACTATGGCTTTGAGTATAAACCTATCACAGTAAAATATGTTCATCATGAATGTTAGCTCAAAAGAGAATTTGTTTTGTAAGTCAAAAATGATTATCTATTTTCAACATATGTCATGGTCTTACTTATCCTTTTCTCCTGCCTCCTTAATAACAGAATCCTAGCTGTTAGCACGCCCACTGGGCCTTTGTAGAGTGGGTTCATTTACCTTGTGCTACAGCAGCAGTAACAACAGCTGTAAAGGCATGCAGCAGAAGCAGCTGCAGCAGATGCTGTAGCCTCTGGAGAAGAAGCAGAAGCATGAGAAGTTGAAACAGCAGAAGCAGGAGCAACAGCAGCAAATGTGGAAGTGGAAGCAGAGGCAGAAGCAACAGTTCAAGCGTTTCTGTGATCAGAATTCTCCAGTGTGACCTCTGGTTCCTGGAGTTGACACTTACTCTTTTCTTTAGCCTTTAAGGACAATTCGAGATATGTTGTTTTTCATAAAAAGGAAATGTTATACTTCCATTCATTTTATCACTTGTCAATGCCAGAGTCTTGATTTTAGTCCACAAATATCTGTGTATTCATTTCAATTTTATCATTAGTGACTAGTGATATTTTTTAAACTCTGCTTCATTTCTCTCAAGTAAGAGACCCATGGTTTCATAAATCTCAAAAGCAGATATGACCACCTGGCTTTTAAAAATATGCACTTTGTTACCTAACACAGTCACAGCTCACAGGTCTGTACAGGTGCCCCAACTCCACAACTTCCCACAATGGTTCTGGCTGCAGCTTCTCTGCTGTCTGGATGATATGGCAGCCTGGACCAGAGGGCAGGAGGTGATCTGTGGAAGGTGTAGCACACATCGGGTCTTATCCAAGGAAGCCGAGTGAGCCTGCACAGCTCATGGAACCCCCTGAGAACTGGCACTTCTCCCCTTACTTGCATGTGCTGCTCTTCTTGAATGCTTGGCACAGCCTGGTCTTGTAGTACATGGAGGTGATGTGGGAGCCATTGCTCAGCTGCTGCTGCTGCAGGTGAAGGGGAGGGAGTGCTGGATGTGATTGGTGTCCTTTGAGGAATTTGCTCTCCTTGTTGACCAGTGCCATGCCACTGCCCCCTGAAGCCTCCTTGAGCTGGCAGCAGGGGTCTTGGCCACTTGTACCTGCTGTGTCTCTGCTGCCCCATTAGTGGTGAATGGGAACATGGGTGAGCAGCTACCTCAACTTGGAGCTTGGTGGTGAGCACATGTAGGTTGCTAGACATGGCTGAGCAGTTAAGAGCACTAGCTGTTCTTCCAGAGGACCTCTGTGTGAATACAGACTCCAAATAACAGCTCACAAATATCTGTAAATCTAGCTGCAGGGAGTCTGTTACCCTCTTAGGACCTCTGTGGATACCAAATGCACATGGTACACAGACATACAAGAAGGAAGAACCTAATAAAATTGAAATAATAAAAATTGATTAATGTTTTTCTCATTCTAGTTTGTTGTAGTCATAGAATAATTTATGTTTACCTTAAAAACTGGAAAGAAATAATAAACAAGAAAATATACTAGAGAAATTATTGTTTCCTCAAAAAAATGTGGTAAAATCGAAACCTTACACTATAAATAGGCCAAATAGAGAAAATGGTGGTTGAGGTTGGGGATATGTAGACTTAAGCAAAGAAATGAAGTCTGTAATGATCTGTTATGGACAGCCTATAAAGAACTCTGCATAATTGAACTCCTATGGGAATCGATGCAGTGAGGACATTGTGGCTAAATTCTGAAATATAAAGCTTGGCTGAAGTCCAGAAATGACATGATAGGATTATAGTTTGGGGAATGACTTTCTCTGTAATCCCTGTCTTCAAGAATGTAAAAGAATATATAGGTATGTCATTATATTGAATGGGAACTAATCACTTATTATCTTTAATAAACTATTG
>NW_023504752.1:0-33432 GCF_004664715.2 Peromyscus leucopus | reverse complement strand
AAGAACAAGGCGTCCTCACAGGAGGTTTTATCTCATCACACCCCAAAGGAGGAAGTTCAGTGCAAAGATGTCAATATACCAGGTGAAAATATCGCCTCATCTCTCCCACAAACCTCACCTCAAGAGGACCTCAGGGGGCAGCCCCACAGTGTGGCTACAGCTGGTTCAAAGAACAAAATGACCTCACAAGATATATCACCCCCATTCTCCAGCAAGGAGGCCCAGGATGAGGTCCCATTGTACAAGAAAAAGACCTCAGCCCATCCTCCCAGAAATACCCCAGGGACACCTCAGTGGCCGGAGGCAGACTGCACCCAGAGCCCCCTTTAGAAAGCGCATTTGGAAGAGCCTACAGAGCAGTATTATAAAAGGCCTAAGAAGTTTGTGTTGCTGCCTACCAACGGAAAAGAGGGAGCGCCTAGGCTGCAACAAAATCCTGCCTGTGAGCTTAAAGGACCACGGAGGCAGCCAAGGTGACAGGTAGGTGGAGAGGCTCCAATGCACTTATGTATCTAGGCCCTTTTTTGAAAATGGTGTTCTTTTCTTTAAAGAAAAAACTATTTACTATATGTGTGTGGAAATTAACTTGCAAGAATCAGTTCTGTCTTTATACCATGTGGGTCGCTAGGGAATGAATTAAGGTCCCCAGGCTTGGGGTCAAGTACCTTTACTCACTACGCTATTTCCTGGACTAAATGATATGCTTTTAAATAAACAGATTGCAGGAATAGGTGATACTATATTATCACACCAGAAAGCAAATCCCACAGTATCCTTCCTGAGAAACTTGACCTAGATGTAGATAGACAGCAGAGGAGAGTGGCCGAGGCTGGGCAAGGATGAGGAGAAGAGTGGGTGAAGAGAGCAATGGGGCAGACGCTCAGGAGGAATCAGACTGAGGGGCCAGCACTGCACAGGGCCAGCACAGCCAAGCAGAAGACCTGCATATTCTCCTAAGAGGCCTCTTTCTTGTGTCTGTTTCAAGTGCTGTTGGAGGCACTGTGCTCCCCGTAAGCTGAAACCAGAGAGTGGAGAGCAGCATGCTGAAGATGCACGCGGCGCAGGAGAGCCAGGTAGGAAGTTTAGAAGCTGTGTTCCTATCACAGGCTGAAACTAGGAGCAAAGGGTTCCTGTGTCTGCAGATGAAGACAGGGGAGGAGGGGGCATGCCACACCCTTCTCAGATCACCTGTACCATGAGAACTGAGAAAGAATTCTGGGAGGTAGGTCTGACAAGACTCATGATCCTCCTGACTCTCCCTTGTAGGTAGGTTCATGATGGCTGGTGGTGCCACAATTGTGCCAGTAAAGTGAAGCACTCTGTGGGACCGGAAGTCCTTTAAACAAGGATCCACGGAGTGCTGTGGTCATTAGGAAACAGGCCTCAGAGGACCTTCCAAGCACAGAGAGATCATCAGTCCAGCTACCTGTCTCCAGGTATACCTATGAGTCATTAGAAGAGACAGCAGCACTGGAAGCAGAGGAGGACTCCAGAGGTCTGCCCAGTTTGTATGTGTTCAAGATGAATATTGCTGACCAGGTTGGAGCCAAAAACAGAGGGACGAGTTTGCATGGAGTGTCCATCTTGTGCTCATTTGGCAAGGTAGAGTGCGTGGGAACAGGTGAGTCCATTATTTATGGTGCAGCTCTCAGCACCATCCTGGCCTACTAGACAGCTTGCTTCCTGTTCCCACCAGATCCAGACACCTTCACACTCACCCCAGCACTATACTGGTGAACCTGCTTGTTGCTTTGCAACCTGAGTCATGTGGATGCACTCTTCTGTACTCTGTATCTGGACAGACACACACACACACACACACACACACACACACACACACACACACACTCCTTCCAATGTACCTCATGCATAGTTGACACTAGTGAAGTTTGCTTGAATGGGAGAGGATTCCCATTCAAGCAAGGTAATTTCATATTCCATGTGATTTCCCTCCTGGAAATGCTCAAATTCCTCTAACTCAGCTTGTTCCTGTCTCTATCCCCAACGCAATCACTTACCACCCTGCTCTACTGCTTCGCAGGAGCCATGTGAAGCCAGCACATGCCATGTGCACATTTTGCCCCAGGGCATCCATTCCTGTGCAAGGTAAGACCCACCAGCTGTGCTTTGAGTGGAAGCAAGGTGAAGTCTGGAGTGTTTGACAGTTGGATTCAGAGATGGAGCTGGTTCTAAGCGTGATCGTGGATAGAATCTGTAGATGGAAAAACAATGGCAACCCCCAGCCTGACAGTGAGGGTGTTCCTCTGGGTGGCTCATGGTCTCCTGCCATATTCCTACCTCCTAAGATAACTCAGAGACACCTAAAGGGATTTAAGGGTCAAATTCACAACCCTCCTTAGGCCCACACTGTAGTATACCCCAAAACCACACCTTAGTACACCCCAAGATACTATTTTCAGCAGTATTTCATACAAAGATCCCAGCTGTTTTCTTCTGACATCCTGTAGGGACATTGCTGTTGCTGAGGCTTTGTGTCCCCAGGCAGCAGGCTGGGAAAGACCTTTGCTGCCTGTGTGACCCTATACTGGGGCTATCTGAGAGACTCCTGGGACCATACTCAGCAAGAGACATTTTCAACTGGATGGTGCTTAGAGCAGGAGATGCCACTCAAGCCCTAACACACTGGATGGAAGGGGGACACACAGGTGACTCTCCTCTGCTCAGGCCATGGGAAGTTATGATTGGTTACAGGGTGATGGACAACTGAGCATTTAGTAATCTTACCAAAATGCCATGTTTTCAGGTCTCCTTGATGGAAGAGGCTTCTTCTGATTGACAGAGAATTTGGGCCAGAAACTTACAAGCAGATGGACTAAGAGCAACAAGAGAAAATGTCTACTGATCCAGGTAGCACACAGGTCCTTGTACTAACTCCTTGTTTTGGTGGAACAGTGTCTGAGGCAACTTGGAGACTTACCTCACTGAGGTAATGCCTCTCTGTCCTGGCAGGAGCCATGTGAGAGTGAGGTGCTGCTCAATCCCCTCTATCTTCTGTATGCAGTCATCTTCTGTTACTGTTCCTTGATCACCTATGCAGGGACACCACTTCTTCATCAGAAATACTGCCAGCTGCAAGGGACAGACATAGAGAACACTGACAGTAATTTGAGGGCGTTTTATAGTGGGCCCCTTTTAGAGAGTGACATCAACCAATACCTAGAGAACTGAACCATAAAGATAGTCTCTAAGGAAAGGTCCTAGACAGTGAGAGCTGAGTGACTGATGACTTTATGCATTGTGCATCCAGGTGAAGATCATCCATTGAAGATATGCTCAGAGCTTGGCATAAGATTGTTCTGCAAAGGTGTTACCAAGAAAGACAGGCACCAGACAAAAAGATATATGGCACAAATATCTGAATAAAGAGACCGTTTTCTTGCTACAATAAATTCCTTTGTATATTTGAAGCACATGCTCTGATGTCCTGATTTATATCTATATGAATATTTTGATGGTGGAATTGGTCAGCATGTCTGTCTTCTGAATGTACCATTTCTCCCTGTGGTGAGAGCAGCACTAATTCTCCATGATGCACTTTGGTCTTCACTCTGTGCATTAGATCTCTGCCCTCTTCCTCCTACATACTGCCTAGTCTACAACCTAGAAACATCTCTCTATCCTGCTATTATCACTAATGGAGAATTTTGTTTTAGGCTCCACATATGAAGTATTTCTCTCTTTTAAGGTTAATTTTTCATACCATAATGTCCTTCAGGTTGGCTCAAGTTGACCATAAGTCTCAGTATCACCCTTTCTTTTTCTGAGACAGTGTCTTGCTATGTAGCCTAGGTTGACCTACAATTCCTGATACTCCCGTTCAGAATCCTGGATACTGGGGTGACAGGTTTGTACCTCCTGAATTATAAGGCCTAACTACATTCTTCTTCAACAGACATGTGGATGTATGGTAGATACATTATTAAAGGATTAGGTTTTGATTCATTTTGAAATACTTCCATTTTTCTCTGCAGTTGTCCTAGCTCAACATCATCAAAAAAGATCCTTATAATTGGGTGTGGAAATGCTCACAAGAGCCCTGACTACTAATCACAAGGCAGTGCCTTTGTGTAGCCTGTAACCTGGTTCCCTCTTCAACTTGTATTTCTGCCCTGCCATTCACATCCTCTTGAGGGGACAGAGCTTCCTTCAAGGGACAAGGGATGATCTGTACTGTCATGTGAACTAGAGACTGAGAGGCTTCCAAAATGACAGAAGTCCTGGCCCCCTACAACCAAACCGCTGTCGGAAGAAACTAAAAGAGCAGCTCAAGTCTCTTCCTGTGGAATCACAGCCAGCATGGGCCATCTAGCAGGGTCTGGTTTTGGTTTTGTAAGGGGTCCTGTACTGTGCTGTATCAGTTCACCCCTTGATGCACGCTGGTTAACTCCATAGCCTGGTTGTCAGGAATAGGTCTCAGATACATGGGGCAGTACAGAGGTCTCTTTGGCATCCTGACCTCCTTTCCTTTGTTATGTCCAGAATGTTGGGATGACTGGATCACAGGGCAGACATGGTTTCACATTTTGAGAAATCTCCACACTGTGTCTCATGATGATTGTATCAATGTGTGCTCTGCCAACAATGTCCAAGGGTGTGTAATTCACACATAGGCAAATATTTTTTTCTTTTGATAATATCCAGACTAGTTCATATGGTGACTTTTTTGAAAACTCATTTATCAATGGTTGGCCATACTTCCTGGATGAATGGATTTAATTCACAAAGTTCTAACCTATGTCTCTACCTTGGTGAGTTTCCTCTACTTTTCTAATAGCAATTTCAGCGTAATCAGGTCTTACATGAAGGTAGTTGGTCCATTTTGAGTTGATTTTTATGCAGGCAGAGAGATAAAGATCTAGTTCACTCTTCCATATCAAATGCCCAGTTGTTTCTAGCACCATTTGAGGTCTACATAGAAAGTTGCAGACCAGTCTGTGCTAAATAGGGAGGCTATATCTATAAATAGATAGATGATAGATGATAGATGATAGATAGATAGATAGATAGATAGATAGATAGATAGATAGATAGATAGATAGATGGGTAGATAGATTGATAGATAGATAGATAGATAGATAGATAGATAGATAGATAGATAGATGGATAGATGGATAGATAGATGGATGAAAGAAAATTCCAAAGGTAGATATAGGAATTTTCCCAGGGCTTGCCCAGAGACGATTCCTCCCAGAGTCAAGGGGAAGACACTATGTCCAGCATGGGGTTATCTGAAGAAAAAGAATCTATTTACATGATGATCTTTTGTCCATTTACTTTATTTCTCTAAGACAAAATTCTGTCTATACAGCTTCAATTCTGTCCTGAACTCAGCTCCTCTCTGTCCCTTCATTTTCTGTCCTCTCAGTTTTAGTAAGCTCTTAAATTCAATCTCAACTTCATCTTAAGTTTCTCCATCCATGCTAATTTCTTCTCTTTCTACTCTGTTGACCTGACCCAATCCTTATTCTCTACAAAAAAAAAAAAAAAAAAAAAAATCCGCCTATCCGCCTTGTTCCTTCTCTCCAACCACGAGACTCTCTGACCAGGAATTCTGCCTTCCCTTCACTCCAACCTGGATCAGCAAAAATCTTTTGTTCTGAGTCAAATGCTCTAGAATGGCATTTGGCCAGTATGGGGAAGGAAAGTCTGAGCTTCAGTTGCAGGAAAAAAGGTTAAGCATCTACAGTTTGCCTGTCTCCTGGGCTCTGTAGAGGTGTTACTTAATAGATCAGCAAAAGGACTGAGAAACTTAACTGTTTGCCATGTGGCCTAGTAGTATATGAGCACACAAGATTTTCATAGCAGAAGAAGACAGCTGGTATATATTAAAGGCTGAATAACACCAAATATTCCCTGATAAATGGCATGCCTCTAGAAAAATACCTTGATCTTTCTATGTATAGCTTTATTATATACAGCTGAATCTCTATAATATATTCTTGTGTCTCACAGCAGGTAGATACCTAGGATTCACTTCAATTTTGTCTGTTCTCTTCCCAATTATCTATTAACTAATCAACAGTAAAGATTCATGAAGATTTCTAGTCCCTCCCATCACCAACCTCATAGTCTGAAGGTAGATTTTTCTTTCGATAAAGAAACAAAAAAAAAGTGGGAAAACATGGCGGAAAACAAAGGCGGCGGTGAGGCAGAGAGCGGCGGCGGGGGCAGTGGCAGCGCGCCGGTAACCGCCGGGGCCGCCGGCCGGTGGCGCAGGAGGCGGAGCCGCCTCTCGCCGCGGTGCTGGTGGAGGAGGAGGAGGAGGAAAGCGGCAGGGCTGGCGCGGAGGGCGGTGCGGCTGGGCCGACGACAGGGGGGGGGGGTGACGGCGGCCTCCTCAGGCTCGGCCCAGGCCGCCTCGGTCCCGCGGCCTCCGTGGGCTCCACGGTTCCTGGGGGCGCGGCATCGACGCCGGCCCCGGCTGCAGCGTCGGCTCCGGCCCCGGCCCCGGGTCCCTCGTCGGGGCCGCCTCTCGGGCCACCAGCCTCGCTCCTGGACACTTGCGCCTTGTATCAGCAGAGCTTGCAGAGCCGGCGTGAGGCGGAGCCCAAGCTGCTCCCCTGCCTGCACTCCTTCTGCCTGCGCTGTCTGCTGGAGCCTGAGCGCCAGCTCAGCGTGCCCATCCCCGGGGCAGCAACGGCGACGTCCAGCAAGTTGGTGTAATACGGTGTCCAGTATGCCGTCAAGAATGCAGACAGATAGATCTTGTGGATAATTATTTTGTGAAAGACACATCTGAAGCTCCTAGCAGTTCTGATGAGAAGTCAGAACAGGTTTGCACTAGTTGTGAAGACAATGCAAGTGCAGTTGGTTTTTGTGTAGAATGTGGAGAGTGGCTATGTAAGACATGCATTGAAGCCCATCAGAGAGTAAGATTCACTAAAGATCATCTAATCAGGAAAAAAGAAGATGTCTCAGAGTCTGTTGGAGCATCTGGTCAGCGCCCTGTGTTTTGTCCTGTACATAAACAAGAACAGTTGAAACTGTTCTGTGAGACATGTGATAGACTGACGTGTAGAGACTGTCAGCTATTGGAGCACAAAGAACATAGGTATCAGTTTTTGGAAGAAGCTTTTCAAAATCAGAAAGGTGCAATTGAAAATCTGTTGGCTAAGCTTCTTGAAAAGAAGAATTACGTTCACTTTGCCGCTACACAAGTGCAAAATAGGATTAAAGAAGTGAATGAGACTAACAAACGAGTAGAACAGGAAATTAAAGTGGCCATTTTCACCCTTATCAATGAAATTAATAAGAAAGGAAAATCTCTCCTACAGCAGCTAGAGAATGTTACAAAAGAAAGACAAATGAAACTCCTGCAGCAGCAGAATGATATCACAGGCCTTTCCCGGCAGGTGAAGCACGTCATGAACTTTACCAACTGGGCCATTGCAAGTGGCAGCAGCACAGCACTGCTGTATAGCAAGCGGCTGATTACTTTTCAGTTACGTCATATTTTGAAAGCACGATGTGATCCTGTTCCTGCTGCCAATGGAGCAATCCGTTTCCATTGTGATCCCACCTTCCGGGCTAAAAATGTAGTGAATTTAGGTAATCTAGTAATAGAGAGTAAGCCAGCTCCTGGTTATACTCCTAATGTTGTAGTTGGGCAAGTTCCTCCAGGTACAAACCACATTAGTAAAACCCCGGGACAGATTAACTTAGCACAGCTTCGACTCCAGCACATGCAGCAACAAGTGTACGCACAGAAACATCAGCAGTTACAGCAGATGAGAATGCAGCAACCTCCAGCTCCCGTACCAACAACAACCACAACAACGCAACAGCATCCTAGGCAAACAGCACCCCAGATGTTACAGCAACAGCCTCCAAGATTGATCAGTGTGCAAACAATGCAAAGAGGCAACATGAACTGTGGAGCATTTCAAGCCCATCAGATGAGACTGGCTCAGAATGCTGCTAGAATCCCAGGGATCCCCAGGCACAGCGGCCCTCAGTACTCCATGCTGCAGCCCCACCTCCAAAGACAACACTCAAACCCAGGGCACGCTGGACCCTTTCCTGTTGTATCAGCACACAACCCAATCAACCCAACAAGCCCTACCACAGCAACTATGGCAAATGCAAACCGAGGTCCCACCAGCCCATCTGTTACAGCAATAGAACTAATTCCCTCCGTCACCAACCCAGAAAACCTTCCATCGTTGCCAGACATTCCACCTATACAGTTGGAAGATGCTGGCTCAAGTAGTTTAGATAATCTACTGAGTAGATATATCTCAGGCAGTCATCTACCCCCACAGCCTACAAGTACCATGAATCCTTCCCCAGGACCCTCTGCGTTATCACCCGGATCTTCAGGCTTATCCAATTCTCACACACCTGTGAGACCCCCTAGTACATCTAGCACTGGCAGTCGAGGCAGCTGTGGATCGTCAGGAAGAACTGCTGAGAAAAATCATAGTTTCAAATCTGACCAGGTGAAGGTTAAGCAAGAACCTGGGACTGAGGAAGAGATATGCAGCTTTTCAGGAGCTGTGAAACAAGAGAAGACAGAGGATGGCAGGAGGAGTGCCTGCATGTTGAGCAGTCCTGAAAGTAGTTTGACACCACCTCTTTCAACTAACCTCCATCTAGAGAGTGAGCTGGATACATTAACAGGCCTGGAGAACCACGTGAAAACTGAACCTACAGATATGAATGAAAGCTGCAAACAGTCAGGACTCAGTAGCCTAGTTAATGGAAAGTCTCCAGTTCGAAACCTCATGCACAGGTCAGCAAGGGTTGGAGGAGATGGCAATAGCAAAGATGACGACCCAAATGAAGACTGGTGTGCCGTCTGCCAGAATGGAGGGGATCTTTTATGCTGTGAAAAATGTCCGAAGGTCTTTCATCTTACTTGTCATGTTCCAACACTTCTCAGCTTTCCAAGTGGAGGCTGGATATGCACATTTTGCAGAGATATTGGGAAGCCAGAAGTGGAATACGATTGTGATAATATGCAACACAGTAAGAAGGGGAAAACTGCACAGGGCTTGAGCCCTGTGGACCAAAGGAAATGTGAACGTCTCCTGCTTTACCTCTATTGCCATGAATTAAGTATTGAATTCCAGGAGCCCGTTCCTGTTTCGATACCGAACTACTATAAAATTATAAAGAAACCAATGGATTTATCGACGGTGAAAAAGAAGCTTCAGAAAAAACATTCCCAGCATTACCAAATTCCAGATGATTTTGTGGCTGATGTCCGTTTGATCTTCAAGAACTGTGAAAGGTTTAATGAAATGATGAAAGTTGTTCAAGTTTATGCAGACACACAAGAGATTAATTTGAAGGCTGATTCAGAAGTAGCTCAGGCAGGGAAAGCAGTTGCATTGTACTTTGAAGATAAACTCTCAGAGATCTACTCAGACAGGACCTTCGCTCCTTTGCCAGAGTTTGAGCAGGAAGAGGATGATGGTGATGTAACGGAAGACTCTGATGAAGACTTTGTACAGCCTCGCAGAAAGCGCCTAAAGTCAGATGAGAGACCGGTGCATATAAAGTAAAGTGACGTGGACTTAAATCGGTCATTTTTAAAAAGAAAGAAATAACAGAAGAAGGAAACAAAACAAACTGCCCTTTTATTTAAGTGTTACTGGAATATCCTGTGTACAGTGGGTACCTCCTTAAGAAGCTGGTAGCTTTCATACAGTATTAGATTGAAATAATGGACACAGAAAATGTTCTTGTCACGAAATGGGGAGAGAATGCTGCAACTTTACGAACAAAGTCAGAAGTGAATGAGAGTGAGGATTTGTTACAAATGAAGATGGTTTTCTGGCTGTTAAAAACTTAAATGATCATGTGCGTTAATTGCTGCAGGATACTGAGTCAAGCCTATGAGGCTTATGTTGCATCATGTGTCTCTGCTAGAGCACACAGTTACTCAAACAACTTATAAGCCTCCCCCTACACAGACACAAATGGGTTGTTTTCTGGTTAAAAATCGAGTAAGTCAGATTCCACTTGAATGGCACTAAAGATGCATTGAATCATGCCACTGTATTTTCTCTCATTTGGATCTATTGGGCCTTAGTTTTTAACTTGGTTTAAAGAACCCTATAGTAGTTTTATTTTCTACTTAGATGTAGGATCTATAAGAACATAACCATTGATCATCTGGTCAACTTCAGTGGTGTACTGAAATGAATATGATAAAACTTCAGAAGTGGATCATACAGATTTATGGACGTCATTTCCAGAAAATCCTTCTAAACAATTACACGTACTGGTCAAATCATCCGATCATACAGTTACTCCCTCAAAAGGCAGAACATTTATTTCAGAATTTTCTGTACATGTCAATTAGATTGAGAAGGTGACAACTGACTCTCACCCAGTCTTTCTTTGTACCAGTTTCCAGTAGACCACTATTGGTAAACAGAAATCTGTCAGCTACCAAATGTGTACAATTTTCTGTATTTCACTTTGTCTTATTTGTAAATAGTGAGCTCAGACTTCTGGCAGATCAGCAACATTTGCTGAGCCTGTTTTTTAAGCTAATGTGTATTCTTACTAATGTTCCTATCAAGAATGGATTTGTAATATATGCTGTCTATTTCTAATGTTCACATTCATATTTTGAGGTTCTATCTTATTTTAATAGAGAACAGACTTCTCAAAAAAAATCTTCAGAAGCAGCTTATTATTGAAATATCAAAATATTGAAATAAACCCGGTGGGGTTAGATTACTCATCTGTCCACCAAGTGGGACATGTGCATGGACTGGGGGCTTTAAATGACTTCCAAGAGACCTGTAAGTAAATCCTGAGAACGAGCCAATCCCCACTTGAATGGTAATTGGAATAAACCCAACTTGATTTACTACCTGAGGACAGGAGTAGGACCTGAAGCAGATAGACCATCTTGATCTGGTGTATTTTTCTCCTCTTCGTTGTGATGCTCAAATCAAGTGTGCTCTAGACTGTGTGCGCATCTCCGTTGGATTAAAAGTTGTAGTCCTACTTTTGTATGGACACAGTAGAATTATAAAGTGACCAAAGTAGAATCAACATCAGAAACGTTTCAGGTGTCAGCAGATGTGTGGAAAATCATTTGCCTCTTAAAAAAAATCAGTTTAAGCAGTTCAGACTGTAGACTTCCTCAGAAAACTATTTGACGTAATTGTCGAAGAAGTGAATATTTTTAGTGTGCATTGAATCAAATAAAGTGCTCTAAAGAAATTAAAAAAAAAAAAGAAAGAAACAAAAAAAGTGAACATCTTGTTTGTAAATGGGTATCTAGTAGCTAGTGGTAAACTTGAAATGGTAGAATTCTTTAAAGCCTAATTCTAGGTAGCCTTAAGAAAATGTATCTTAATTATTTTTGAACCTGTATTCACCTTATTTTTTTTTTCAAATATCTTAAGTTATATTTTCTTTTTCAGAGCTGCTTCTTATTTGGGGCTACTTTTTTTTTTTTTTAATTGAGGCGTAATTCATAAAAGGGTATATTGTTTTGATGAGACTTTTTACAACTGTGGCTGGATGTCTTTCTTTAGTCTTCCAAGAAGGGCCATTTTACTTTTTTAGAGTTACTTTTTAAAGTCATGAGATCAACAACTTGGACTACTATGCATGTAAGTGCTAATGCAAAGTAAAGCCCAAGTTGACCTCCAGCAGCAGTTCATTCTATGTTGACAGTGAGAGAACACTTTGCCTGTTAGGACTGAAATGCTGAAGAAACCCCTCCCCTATTTTGTTTTTTGTAAAAATCAAGGTATATTCTAGGGTTTCCTGGTTGACCTCAACAGATAAACTGAGATGATAGTTTTAGTTCAGAATTGATCTGAATGTAGATTTACAGTCTACGTGTACAGCTGGCTAAGTGAGATCGCTTTCACAGTTCTGCATGTATCCCATCGGCTCCCCATTAGTCACTAAACTCTTAAAACTGGTATTGTAACATTACCACAATTTTTGCGCCAATATTATAAACTTTACAGTGCAATATGTGTTCCTTTTCTGAGGCAAACCAAAGGTATATTTCTCAAGGTTCTGCTTCTATCAGCAGCGTTGATGGAGGATTTTTTATACATTTGTAATAGATAGAAATAAACCAGAAAAAAAAAGAAGAAGAAAAAAAAGTGGTGGAGGAAAAGGTGAACACTGCAAGAATACTCAAAAGGGCTGAGAGTTGCAAACGCCAAGAATGGCTTTGCATAGTAAATGGAATAGAACAGCTCTGAACTATAGCTTACTTTTCCTGGTTTGGTCTGACAGAATGATTGAATGCTTTTGTACAAAAATCAGAGCCTTAAAAACAAGGATTTGGTGAGATTGTAAAATGGTGTGCCACTTTGGCAAAACAGTTTGGTGGTTGGTCAAAATGCAAAACATTGTTACTCTGTTACTCAACAATTCTACCCTTAGGAATATATCCTCAAACTACTGAAAATGTGCACCTATGAAACATGTACATGAAGGTTTACAGCAGTGTGTTGCTAATAGTAAAAAAGTTAAAACAACTCAAATAGCTATCAAATACTGGAGAGAAATAAAATGTGGCTTATTCATACAATAGAATATTATTAAGACATAAAAATGAATGAGAAACTGACAGATTAAATGACTTTGGTGAACCTTCATAATTTCATTTGTAGATCTTTCCATTTCTAATTTATAAATACATTTGGGGTTATAAATTATAAATGTACTGCCTCCTGTCAACATTGTATACTTCTATTTGATGATTTCTGTGTCAAACATTATATGGAAATGTTTCCAAGTATTTTCTGTATTAACTGTGAATGAATAGAACAAAATAAATTGCCTGTGATGGAAAAATAAAAAAAATAAAAAAAGATTCATGAAGATGCTGAAACAGGAGATAGGTCAGTTTCTTAGTTCCCAAAATGTACAGTGGATAAATATGAGCACTGTTTAAGGAGTAATTAGTGCTTTGTACAGCATTTGTCTACAAAAGACCTGGGGGAAACACGAGAAAGTCTGTACACATAAACAGCTATCACCTTCTGACACTAGAAAACTTAAGAATGACATTTAATTGATACTGTTGGATCTTTGTGTACTTGATAGAATTTGGTCTATCTTAACCTCAGATTTAGGTGAAGGCTAAGAGGACTATAAGACAGAAATTAGCATTCTATCCACAGTTATAAAAATCCAGAGAGTGTGGGGTCAGAAATATTGGTTAAGAGTACCTCTTGCTATTGAAGAGGATGGATGTCCAATTCCTGGCACCCACACAAGGTGACACACAAACAACTGGTGTAATTTCAGCTCCATGTGTTCAACACTTCTAGTCTCCATAGGTGCCTTCATTCACATGTATACACCCACTGAGACACAAATGTAAGTGTAAGGGATGGAGTAGTAAAACCTTGAACCAGGCCACTCCATGGGTGGAGTTGAAGGAAGGATTATTAGGGGAGTTCAAAGCTGGCATGGTTACTTCTTGGGGGCAAAGGGAAGCAAAAACCATTTGGAGAAGTCCAAAGCTGCCATGACTACCCCTTGGGAGGCAGAGGACAGCAGAATGGTAAGGAAAGCCATGCCTATTTTAAAGAAGTGGGGAAGTATGCAGTCCAGAAGATCCTGGTAAGGAGGATTGAGAGCCATAAGAGACCAGCAGCCAGCCTGGAACTTTGATGTGTTATGGGTATGTGCTAATAGGGACCAAGATGCCTCATTTGCTGAGGTAGGGAGAGATAAGAAAGTGTAAGCTCTTCTTAGCAGACAGAAATCCATTTCACAGATTTCTGAGGAGTACTGGGTGTATACATCAGTAATCTTCTGTTGAATCTATCAAGAGTCTGGTTTGACCTGAACCCAGACTGTTATTTAGGACATTGTCAGTGGCACTGCAATTGGAGGGGGATTGGGACATAACATTCCAACATTTTGCTGATGATAGGGGCTGATTGTGGTTATCATCTGACTTCTTTAAGCTGAATTTTTGGGGGAGTAGGTCAGTCAAAAGTTGAGGGTGAAGAAACAGTCAGGTAGGTAATAGTAGAAAACCCAGGGAAATTTTGTCACAAGTGTCTGTGTAATTTTGCCAGTTTTTTTTTTTTTTCTGGAAAAGTCCTGCCGAGATAGAGAGTAATCATGATTATGTGGCACAAAGAGACTCCACCTGGGACCAGCTTCAAATGTGGCCACACTGACACCTAGGCAGAGAACTGCCACACACTTCACCTGCCTCCAGGCCCTTCTCAAACTGTAAACAAACAACACTGGAGGGTTGACTACCCCACTCTGCCTTGCCAAGGTAGGTCAGGTCCTAAGGCTTTAGTGGAATCTCTGGATCCAAGGAGAAAAGAGACTCAAGGAGACAGGCAAAGGGAGGGGTAGGAGGAGTCAGGGTCCTAAGAGAGACCCAAAGGAGAGTACTGCAAAGGAGTCAGCCCCTGGAAGATGTAGTTTGTGAGTCAGCTCCTGTAAGTCTTGAATCCTGTCTTTCACTTGGCCAGACTGACTCACACAGAATATTCTGCATCAGTAGGTAAATATTCTACCACTTAACTATATCCTTAGTCCTTTGTGGAATTCAATCTCTTTTGAAATAACAAGATAAAATAACATAAATATAACACATCAGAATAGGATAAAACAAACAGAAAGAAAATTGCATAAGGGAATGCATAAGAATCAGAGACCCAATTTATGGCATATTCAGGAACCCCATAAAAACAATAAGCATGAAGTCAAGATATATACACAAAAGACCTATAACATAAAAAGAGAGAAAAATATATAAATAAATAATTAAAAAATAAGATAAAAAGAAAATCCATGACATGCATAATGAAGCAAGGAACTTCAAAAACTCCACTGAGTTTATTTTCTGTTGGCCATCTACTTCAGAGGATACAGCCTACCCTTAACAGTACTTTGCTTCTCCAGTGAAACTCCCTTGGAGAAAACTAAATTTTGATTTGAAAGAGGTTATCAATTGGAGACACCTTCTGGATTATGGATGGGAACTTGTGTCCATCTCTCCATTCAACTCTAGGACCTCAGATCTGTGCAGGCCCTGTGGATGCTGTCTTGGTCTCCATGAGTTCATATTGGCTTTATTTACTTTGTTTTGTTTTTCTTGTTTTTTTTGTTTTTTTTTTTTTTTTTTGTGTGTGTGTCCTCTGTACCCAATGGATTTTACATTCTTTCTGCCTCTTCTTCAGAGGAGTTCCCTGAGATCTGAGGAGAGGGATCTGATGAAGGCTTCCCTTTTAGGGATGAGAGTTTCAAGATCTCCTTTCTCTATATAATGCTTGGGTGTGGGTCTCTGTATTTGTTCTCATCAGCTACAGAAAGAAGCTTCTCTAATGATGACTGAACAAGGCACTGATATATAAGTATAGCAGAATGTCATTAGGAATCACTTTATAGCTATGTTTTTATTATTTGTTTTAGTATTTGGTTTTACCTTAGGTTCTTGGGCAATCTTGTCTTAGGTTCTCGGCCATCTAAGCAGTGTTGGGTACAGTTTTCATCTAGTGGAGGAGGCCTTAAGTCAAATCAGATATTGGTTGGTTACTTGACAAGCTTTGCCCCACGATTGCCCTAGCATATCTTGCAGGTAGGACATTAGTAAGTCAAAGGTTTTGTGGTTGTGTTAGTTGTTTCATTTTTCCTTAGTATCGTGGAGAGTATCTTTCTCTACCAAAGACTCCTGCACATAGGGGCTGAGGTTGTGTGTATATTGACTCCTTCATGGTCAGTGAATTGTGTAGGTGATATCTTCAGCAATCTGGCTTTGCCATAAGTTTGTGGAGAGCAACATGTAGTCTTGTCAACAGTCTTGGTTGTTTGGAGATTCTTTTTGTTGTTGTTGTTCGTTTGTTTTTTATTTTTATAATTTTTTTTATTTAAAAGAAGATTTTCTTTTGCGTTTTACATACCAGCCAGTTCCTCTCTCCTCTTCTCCTTCTCCTCTCACATACCCCCATTCCACCCCCATCCCCTCTTCATAGAGAGTAAGTCCTCTCTTAGGTAGTCAACACAGGCTGTTATATCATGTTGGGTCTAGACCTAGCCCCTCCAGCCTGCATCGAGCCTGAGTAAGGCAGTATACTATAGGGAATGGAGTCTTAAAAGCCAGTTTGTGTACCTGG
Organism: Peromyscus leucopus; assembly: GCF_004664715.2. Classification (NCBI taxonomy): domain Eukaryota; kingdom Metazoa; phylum Chordata; class Mammalia; order Rodentia; family Cricetidae; genus Peromyscus; species Peromyscus leucopus. The sequence continues at coordinate 17,332 of NW_023504752.1, read as the reverse complement.
GGTAAGTCTTGGTCACAATGCCAGGAGACCAACAAACACATTTACATCAAGCGATGCAAATTTCACCCACAATCAGAGGGCCTAGTTTGGTCCTATATTGGCTCTTCAGCTGTCAGTCCAGAGGCCATGAGCTCCCATTACATTGGGTCAGCTGTTTCTATAGTTTTTCCCATCGTGATTCTGACCCCTCTCCTTACTCTTATAATCCTTCCTCCTTCTCTTCAACTCCAGGGTCTTGGCTAAGTGCTTGGCTGTGGGTCTCTGCATCTGTTTCCATCAGTCATTAGATGTAGGTTCTATGATGACAATTAGGGTAGACACCAATCTGAGTGAAGGGGAAGGCTAGTTGAAGAACCCTCTCTACCATTGCTATGAGTTTTTGTTGGGGACAAGCTGGTGAGTTCCCAGGGTTTTCCCTAGTTGCAGATGTCTCCCCATCCCCTTAATGGTACACTCTGTCAAGATATCTCTTTCATCGCTCTCCCTCCCTATCTCTCCCCCATGTTCCTACCTCTCATTCCCTCCTATCCCCCTCCTCTCTATTCCACACTCTCTATAGTTTGCCCAGGAGTCTTAATCTTTCCCCCTTCCTGAGACATCCATGTGTGTCCCTCTTAGTGTCCCCCTCTTTACCTTGATTCTCTGGGATGTGGACTGTGGCCCTGTTATCATTTGCTTTGCTTCTATTATTCACATATGACTGAGTACATACTGTTTTGTCTTTCTGGGTCTGGGTTACCTCACTCAGGATGATTTTTTTCTAGGTCCATCCATTTGCCTACAAATTTTATGATAACATTATTTTTTACTGCTACATAATACTCCACTATGTAAATGTACCACATTTTCTTTATCCATTCTTCTGTTGAAGGGCATCTAGAATGTTTCCAGGTTCTGGCTATTACAAATAATGCTGCTATGAACATGGATGAGCAAATGTCCTTGTGGCATGGTTGGGCAACTTTTGGGTATTGCCTAGGAGTGGTATTGCTGGGTGTTGAGGTATGTGGATTACCAATTTTCAGAGTTACTGCCATATTGATTTCCAGAGTGGCTGTACAAGATTGCATTCCCCCCAGCAGTGGAGGAGTGTTCCCCTTTCTCCACATCTTCTCCAACATAAACTGTCTTCTGTTTTTATTATTTTAGCCATTCTGACAGGCATAAGATGGTATCTCATTGTTGCTTTGTTTTGCATTTTCCTGACAGCTAAGGATTTTGAACATTTCTTTAAATATCATCTGACCATTTGAGATTCTTCTGTTGAGAATTATCTGTTTAGTTCTGTGGCCCATTTTTAAATCGAATTTTTTGATATTTTGCTGTCTAGTTTCTTGAGTTCTTTATATAATTTGGAGATCAGCCCTCTGTCTGATGTGGGGTTGATAAAGATCTTTTCCTACTCTATAGGCTGCCTTTTTGTCTTATTGACAGTGTCCTTTGCCTTACAGAAGTTTCTCAGTTTCAAGAGGTCCCATTTATTAATTATTTCTCTCAGTGTCTGTGCTAGTGGTGTTATATTTAGGAAGATGTCTCTTATGCCCATGCATTCAAGGCTATTTCCCACTTTCTCTTCTATGAGATTCAGTATAACTGTATTTATATTGAGGTCTTTGATTCATCAGGACTTGAGATTTGTACATGGTGATAGGTATGGATCTATTTGGATTCTTCTACATGTAGATCCAGTTATGCCAGAACCATCTGTTGAAGATGCTTTTTCCCCATTGTATAATTTTCACTTCTTTGTCAAAAATCAAGTGTTCATAGCTGTATATGTTAATGTCAGGGTCCCCGGTTTGATTCCATTGATCAATGTGTCTGTTTTTATGCCAATACCAAGCTGTTTTTATTATTATAGCACTATAGCAGAGCTTGAAGTCAGGCATGGGAATGCCTTCGGAAGTTCCTTTGTTGTATAAGATTGTTTTGCCTATCCTGGGATTTTTGTTTTTCCCTATGAAGTTGAGTATTGTTCCTTCAAGTTCTGTGAAGAATTGCATTGGGATTTTGATGGCGGATTGCATTGAATCTATAGATTGCTTTTGGTAAGATTGCCATTTTTACTAGGTTGATCCCACCTATCCACAAACATAGGAGATCTTTCTATTTTCTGATATCCTCTTTAACTTCTTTCTTCAAAGACTCAAAGCTCTTGTCCCACAGATATTTTCCTTGTTTGGTTAGAGTTACTCCCAAGATATTTTATGTTATTTGTGACTATTTTAAAGGGTGATGTTTCTCTAATTTCTTTCTCAGCCCATTTATAATTAGTAGATAATAGGGCTACTGATTTTTTTTAATTTAATCTTGTATCCTGACACATTACTGAAGGTATTTACCAGCTGTAGGAGTTCCATGGTGGAATATTTGGGGTCACTTATATAGACTGTCATATCATCTGCAAATAGCGAAAGTTTGGCTTTTTCCCTTCCAATTTGTATCCCCTTGATCTCCTTTTGTCGTCTTGTTGCTCTAGCTAGAATTTTGATTACTATATTGAATAGTTATGGAGAGAGTGGGCAGCCTTGCTTTACGACCCTCTATGCATATTTTCCCTCTCTTGAGGCTTCTTTTGCTCAGCCCTTTACTCTCGCATTTTACCCACGTTGACATAAATGGCAGGAGCTGATACTGTTTGTGATACCTTAACAGGCAGTTAGAATCTAACTCAACAGCCCTGGTACCTCACCCCAAACGGTCAGTTTCACAAAAGGAAGCCAATGGTGTTATAAAACATAGTGATCTGTCCTCTGAACTATTCAAATAAGAGGCCACACAAATGGCCCAAGAGATAAGGCCAGATATTTCTTAATGGCTGTAAAAATGGACCCCATTCACTGTAATGCAAGGGACTCTCTCATAATTCACCTGCCTGTGTGTCTGCCTAAGTGCCTATTATTCATTAAAACTTTCATATCCATCTGGTCAGGCAAATATTTCTCCCTACTCCTTGGGCTCCTTCATTTCAACATGACTACTTTGATAATGAGCAGGTCCTCAGACCTTACATAAGGAATTTCTACCTTGTCTTTGAGAGCCTGCCGGATGTCTGTGAGGAGAACTGTAATGACTCACCTCTGGCAGGTCACGTCTAGTGGTGACCAGCTCTAGTTTGTGGGGTATCATGTTGGAACATGTGTCCCTCCAAGTCCATGTTGAATTTTCACTCCTAAAGCAATGATAATATTGAGAGTTGGGAGCCTTTGGAGGCACCAACCCAGGAGAGTCACCATCATGACAGGATGTGTTGCTTATCGAACAGGGCCTGAAAGAGAGTATAGTCCTTCCTAGGGTCATGTGGAAACATATAACAAACTTCCATGTTAGAACAAGAAAGCAGCCCTCATATATCCAAAAATACACCTCATGCACTCCAAATATATGAATTTTAACATATCTACTCTGAATGTAGATATGTTGAGGTCTGTAACAGTCAGCTGTTATCACAGCATTTTTGATCTTACTTGCAAAGGTCATTGGAACATGCTCTGGGTTCACTTTCTTACTGATAGATATCAGAGTCTATACCCAATAAAACACAGAGTTTTAGGGGCCCATATTTTCATTGTTACCATTTCTGTTGTTACTACTGTTAAAGTGGAGCCAGTTCTTCCTAGGGTTTGCTTGTAAAATGTCCCATGTAGACATTTTTGTGTTTGAACTTGTGCTCTCCAGCAGGTGATTGTCTTGGGAAGTTGGGGCCTAGCTTTAGTGGGGGGTCTAGCTCCAGGAAGCAGTTTGTTAGCCTGGTGTTGGAGGTGGGGTGACCACAAGTACAGTGTAAGCAGCCACATGCTAACACCAACTATTCCTGCTACCATGCTTTCCCTGTTCTCACAAAGTGTGAGCAGAAAGGAACCCTTCCTTATGTTACTTTCTGTGGGGCACTTGGTAGCAGTGACTGCAGAGTAGTTAACACAGTCCTTTGACAGGAGTGTGCCCATCCCTCATTGGTCCATGTCTTGCTCTGACCTCACAAGGAGCCACTGTGAGGAATGACTGACACCTGTGCATATAACACACTGCCTAGGGCTGGGTTTTGTCCTTCTAGTACAGAGAGCTGTTGGGTGGTGATCTGTGGGACTTGGACGTGGGTGAAAGTTTTGGACCTGGATACTGGTGAAGTTTTGGACTCGGATGCTGGTGACTTGTTGTACTTGACAGAGTGAGTTTTTCCTCTCACTTTGCTGGTTGTGCTTTGGGGGTATTGGTTTTAGTTTTTCATTTTATTTTTTTGTAATTTATGTTTCTGGTTTTAGATGTTAATTTTTACATATTTTAAATTTTCTTTGTTAGCTATCCTCCATTTTTCTTTTTCTAACTACTCATTTTCTTTGTTTCTTTTTACGTTTTAAAGATTTTGTTTTAGTAAATATTAAGCATATAAAGTAAAAAACTTCACTGTAACATTTCTGTATCTGCACATAATGTACTTTGATAATATTCACCTACTCTATATACTTACCCCCTCCTCTTTCCCCTTCACATACCTAATCATTCCCTTTTACTATCAGGTCTGCTCCCCAACCTGAGATCCAGGATTTGAAAAAAAAAAAATGTCTTGTGGGACTGGCTTGTTATACACAACACCATGGTTTCCGGGTCTATGCGTTTTCCCTGAAAAAATGACAATTTCACTCTTTTCGGCTAAGTATGTGATTCTTGCCCTTCTGTTTCTGCACAACATTGCTAATCAGTTGGCATATGTTGAAGCCCTTACATGACTGGGTGAACCCATCTTCATCACGAAGTATGGTCCTTGTAAGTGCTGTTGAATTTTTTTTGAACTATTAAGTACTCTTCCTAAGGACTGTTGCATCCATGTTCACCAAGGATGTTGATTTTACCTTTTTCTTGTTACTGTATCCATCTGGTTTAGGTACCTGAGTAATACAGGCTCCTAGGATGCATCTGGAAGCATCCTTCCCCTTTTCATTTCATGCAATCGTCTGAGAAGCATTGATATCTTGGTGATATTTTATGTATGCTCTAACAAAGCTTTCCTGAAAATCATTAAGACAAAAAAGCCAGCCTCTAGAGAGACTTCTTACCTCTAGCCATCCTCAGAATGAAAGAGTACAAGAGTCTGTCTCCAGGAATCCTCAGACTGAATACAATGAGCTCCTGTCTCCTCCCATCTTATATTCCTCTCTCTGCCCAGCCATATCTCTTTAGGTCTACATCTTCCTAGTGCTGGGATTAAAGGTGTGAGCCATCACCAGCTGGCTCTGTTTTTCTTTTAGACTAGATCAATCTCATGTAGCCCAGAGTGGTCTTAAACTTATAGAAATTCATCTCCCTCTGCCTCCTGAGTGCTGGGATTAAAAGTGTGAGCCATCAACACCTGGCCTCTATGGTTAACTAGTGGCTTAGCTCTGTACTCTGATCTTCAGAGGTCTGATAGAAATCACCAATGAGTTTGTCTGGTCCTGGAGTTTTTGTTGTTGTTGTTTGTTTGTCAAGAGATTATTTTAAATTACTATTTCAATTTTGTTGCTTTTCTTTCTGTTTTAAATTAGTTCTTTGAGAATTTCATACAATATATTTTGGTCATGTTTATCCCTTGTTCCAATTTCTCTCAGATCTTCTATACTCCCTTTCCTGCCACCCAAATTTGTGTCTTTTTGTTTTGTTTTTCAGCATCAAGTACAGTTTCTGTTGTCCTTATACTTTTGGATATATGGCCTTCTACTGAAGCGTGGTCAGTCCCACCAGCAGGGGCCACACCCTTAAAATGTGTTCTCCCTCTCCTGGAATCTATAAGTTGTCAATAGCTCATCAGGGTATGACTTCTTGTTCGACCTCCCCTCTTCGTGCTGAGACTTTTTTCTGGAGTGAGCTTAAGCAGGTCACAATGCTGTAAACTCAGATGAGCAACTGCCCTGCTTTGTCCAGAAAACAGTTTGTATTGTCATCCACTGCCTCTGACTCTGACAGTCTTTCAGTTTAGGTGTTTTATAATTTCTTAGTTGAGTTTTGGTAGCTAATGTGTGTCTAGAAGTTTATTCTAGACTATTCCAATTCACTGGAACATTTTAAAAACATTCCCTAGTGATTGTCTCGATGTCTGGATTTCAGTTGTATCTCTGGTAATACCAAGTTATTTTGTCTCCCATATTATTAACTTGTATCTTAAAGTTTTCTATTAGTTTCTTCTTTTGTCTCTAATATTGTTAATTTGTATCTTAAATTTTTCTGTTAGTTATTTTGGTTAAGATTACCTCAATTATATTTATTCTTAAAATAATCAAGTCTTTGTTACTTTGGTCCTTGTATTATTTTAGTTTCCATTTCATCAATTTCTGCTCTGGACTTGAGCATTTCTTCTATTTCTTTGGGGTTTGGCTTGTTCTTGTTTTCCTATGACCATGACATGCATCATTAGGTTATTTTGGACATCCATATTTTTTAACCACAGGAATTTATACCTATAAATGTTTCTCCTAGACCCGCTTTTAATTCATTTTTATCTTGCATCACTAGTTCGTGTTGGTACAAGCATTTATATCAACAAAGATGAAGAAGTGGGAAGTGGCTCAAGGCAAAACCCTACAGCACAACTCCTTTCACGAAGAGGCTTTAACAGAGCACTATAAAATCCTAAAGACCCTTGGCCGAGGAGCATTCGGAGAAGTAAAGTTGGCTAGCCATCTACTCACCCAGACAAGGGTAGCAGTAAAAGTTCTTCCAAAAGGCACAAAGAATATCTTCATCAAATCAGAAATTGAAATAATGAAATCTCTAGACCATCCCAATATTATTAAACTTTTGCACATAATCGACACCACAAATAACACTTACATGGTTATGGAACATGCCACAGGTGGAGAGCTGATGAACAAGATTGTGGAGTTTGGCTACCTACCGGAGGAGGAGTCCCATAAGATATTTAAACAGATGGTGTGTGCCCTCCAGTATTGTCACAGTAAAGGGATTGCTCACAGGGATCTAAAGCCCGAAAATATTTTAGTGGATGGCAAAGGCAATATAAAACTCATTGATTTTGGGCTGGGCACCAAGCTTACCATGGGGCAGAAACTAGCATATTTCTGTGGGACCCTTCCTTATTGTGCTCCAGAACTCTTTGAAGGTGGAGGCTACGATGGCCGAGCAATTGACATCTGGAGTCTGGGGGTTGTCCTCTACTTTATGTCGACAGGGTGCCTCCCTTTCAAGGGAGTTACCTTTAGAGGACTAAAGGAGAAGATCTTGGCAGGAAAGTACTCTGTTGAATTCAAACTGTCGCCAGAGCTTTGGGATGTTATTGCTAAGTTGTTAACTGTAAATCCTGGACAAAGACCAAGAATAGATGACATTGTGAGTTTTCAATGGCTAAAGCATGGCAGTGAAGGTTCTCCCAATCCCTTTAGAGAGAACAATGAGGACTGCTACCTAGACCCCACTGTGATGGTCATCATGGGCGTCATCGGTTATAAGCAAGGAGAGATAATGGAATCTTTACAGGAGAAGAAGTTTGATCAAGTGATGGCCACCTACTTGATCCTTAGGCAGCAGTCACCCTGGCAAGACGACTTGATAAAAGATCTTCAGTCCAAGCAGTCTTCTGGAACCTTGAACCTTACAGAGCCTTCCACGATACCTAAAGGGACTATAAAGAGGGGATCTAGTGCCCTTATCCTTCCCACTTCTTCCATTTTGCCCACTCTACCTGAGAGTCCTGAGAACGACAAAAAGGGGAGAACACGGTACGGTATGCCTCCCACCGTGAACTGCCCTAACAAGAAAACAGCCCCAGTTCCCAGAATCTGCCCCTACTGTGTACAGGAGGCTAATTTCATGAACAGCACTTGGGGGGATTCAGAGAGCACTATTAACACCTCTGATGAAATATGTACCAGAATGTCTTCAGCACTGGAAACTTATTCCAACAAGTTATCCCTGAATGTGTCCAAAGCTGGCCCTAACAAATCAAAGAACAAGGCGTCCTCACAGGAGGTTTTATCTCATCACACCCCAAAGGAGGAAGTTCAGTGCAAAGATGTCAATATACCAGGTGAAAATATCGCCTCATCTCTCCCACAAACCTCACCTCAAGAGGACCTCAGGGGGCAGCCCCACAGTGTGGCTACAGCTGGTTCAAAGAACAAAATGACCTCACAAGATATATCACCCCCATTCTCCAGCAAGGAGGCCCAGGATGAGGGTCCCATTGTACAAGAAAAAGACCTCAGCCCATCCTCCCCAGAAATACCCCAGGGACACCTCAGTGGCCGGAGGCAGACTGCACCCAGAGCCCCCTTTAGAAAGCGCATTTGGAAGAGCCTACAGAGCAGTATTATAAAAGGCCTAAGAAGTTTGTGTTGCTGCCTACCAACGGAAAAGAGGGAGCGCCTAGGCTGCAACAAAATCCTGCCTGTGAGCTTAAAGGACCACGGAGGCAGCCAAGGTGACAGGTAGGTGGAGAGGCTCCAATGCACTTATGTATCTAGGCCCTTTTTTGAAAATGGTGTTCTTTTCTTTAAAGAAAAAACTATTTACTATATGTGTGTGGAAATTAACTTGCAAGAATCAGTTCTGTCTTTATACCATGTGGGTCCTAGGGAATGAATTAAGGTCCCCAGGCTTGGGGTCAAGTACCTTTACTCACTACGCTATTTCCTGGACTAAATGATATGCTTTTAAATAAACAGATTGCAGGAATAGGTGATACTATATTATCACACCAGAAAGCAAATCCCACAGTATCCTTCCTGAGAAACTTGACCTAGATGTAGATAGACAGCAGAGGAGAGTGGCCCGAGGCTGGGCATGGATGAGGAGAAGAGTGGGTGAAGAGAGCAATGGGGCAGACGCTCAGGAGGAATCAGACTGAGGGGCCAGCACTGCACAGGGCCAGCACAGCCAAGCAGAAGACCTGCATATTCTCCTAAGAGGCCTCTTTCTTGTGTCTGTTTCAAGTGCTGTTGGAGGCACTGTGCTCCCCGTAAGCTGAAACCAGAGAGTGGAGAGCAGCATGCTGAAGATGCACGCGGCGCAGGAGAGCCAGGTAGGAAGTTTAGAAGCTGTGTTCCTATCACAGGCTGAAACTAGGAGCAAAGGGTTCCTGTGTCTGCAGATGAAGACAGGGGAGGAGGGGGCATGCCACACCCTTCTCAGATCACCTGTACCATGAGAACTGAGAAAGAATTCTGGGAGGTAGGTCTGACAGACTCATGATCCTCCTGACTCTCCCTTGTAGGTAGGTTCATGATGGCTGGTGGTGCCACAATTGTGCCAGTAAAGTGAAGCACTCTGTGGGACCGGAAGTCCTTTAAACAAGGATCCACGGAGTGCTGTGGTCATTAGGAAAACAGGCCTCAGAGGACCTTCCAAGCACAGAGAGATCATCAGTCCAGCTACCTGTCTCCAGGTATACCTATGAGTCATTAGAAGAGACAGCAGCACTGGAAGCAGAGGAGGACTCCAGAGGTCTGCCCAGTTTGTATGTGTTCAAGATGAATATTGCTGACCAGGTTGGAGCCAAAAACAGAGGGACGAGTTTGCATGGAGTGTCCATCTTGTGCTCATTTGGCAAGGTAGAGTGCGTGGGAACAGGTGAGTCCATTATTTATGGTGCAGCTCTCAGCACCATCCTGGCCTACTAGACAGCTTGCTTCCTGTTCCCACCAGATCCAGACACCTTCACACCTCACCCCAGCACTATTACTGGTGAACCTGCTTGTTGCTTTGCAACCTGAGTCATGTGGATGCACTCTTCTGTACTCTGTATCTGGACAGACACACACACACACACACACACACACACACACACACACACTCCTTCCAATGTACCTCATGCATAGTTGACACTAGTGAAGTTTGCTTGAATGGGAGAGGATTCCCATTCAAGCAAGGTAATTTCATATTCCATGTGATTTCCCTCCTGGAAATGCCTCAAATTCCTCTAACTCAGCTTGTTCCTGTCTCTATCCCCAACGCAATCACTTACCACCCTGCTCTACTGCTTCGCAGGAGCCATGTGAAGCCAGCACATGCCATGGTGCACATTTTGCCCCAGGGCATCCATTCCTGTGCAAGGTAAGACCCACCAGCTGTGCTTTGAGTGGAAGCAAGGTGAAGTCTGGAGTGTTTGACAGTTGGATTCAGAGATGGAGCTGGTTCTAAGCGTGATCGTGGATAGAATCTGTAGATGGAAAAACAATGGCAACCCCCAGCCTGACAGTGAGGGTGTTCCTCTGGGTGGCTCATGGTCTCCTGCCATATTCCTACCTCCTAAGATAACTCAGAGACACCTAAAGGGATTTAAGGGGTCAAATTCACAACCCTCCTTAGGCCCACACTGTAGTATACCCAAAACCACACCTTAGTACACCCCAAGATACTATTTTCAGCAGTATTTCATACAAAGATCCCAGCTGTTTTCTTTCTGACATCCTGTAGGGACATTGCTGTTGCTGAGGCTTTGTGTCCCCAGGCAGCAGGCTGGGAAAGACCTTTGCTGCCTGTGTGACCCTATACTGGGGCTATCTGAGAGACTCCTGGGACCATACTCAGCAAGAGACATTTTCAACTGGATGGTGCTTAGAGCAGGAGATGCCACTCAAGCCCTAACACACTGGATGGAAGGGGGACACACAGGTGACTCTCCTCTGCTCAGGCCATGGGGAAGTTATGATTGGTTACAGGGTGATGGACAACTGAGCATTTAGTAATCTTACCAAAATGCCATGTTTTCAGGTCTCCTTGATGGAAGAGGCTTCTTCTGATTGACAGAGAATTTGGGCCAGAAACTTACAAGCAGATGGACTAAGAGCAACAAGAGAAAATGTCTACTGATCCAGGTAGCACACAGGTCCTTGTACTAACTCCTTGTTTTGGTGGAACAGTGTCTGAGGCAACTTGGAGACTTACCTCACTGAGGTAATGCCTCTCTGTCCTGGCAGGAGCCATGTGAGAGTGAGGTGCTGCTCAATCCCCTCTATCTTCTGTATGCAGTCATCTTCTGTTACTGTTCCTTGATCACCTATGCAGGGACACCACTTCTTCATCAGAAATACTGCCAGCTGCAAGGGACAGACATAGAGAACACTGACAGTAATTTGAGGGCGTTTTATAGTGGGGCCCCTTTTAGAGAGTGACATCAACCAATACCTAGAGAACTGAACCATAAAGATAGTCTCTAAGGAAAGGTCCTAGACAGTGAGAGCTGAGTGACTGATGACTTTATGCATTGTGCATCCAGGTGAAGATCATCCATTGAAGATATGCTCAGAGCTTGGCATAAGATTGTTCTGCAAAGGTGTTACCAAGAAAGACAGGCACCAGACAAAAAGATATATGGCACAAATATCTGAATAAAGAGACCGTTTTCTTGCTACAATAAATTCCTTTGTATATTTGAAGCACATGCTCTGATGTCCTGATTTATATCTATATGAATATTTTGATGGTGGAATTGGTCAGCATGTCTGTCTTCTGAATGTACCATTTCTCCCTGTGGTGAGAGCAGCACTAATTCTCCATGATGCACTTTGGTCTTCACTCTGTGCATTAGATCTCTGCCCTCTTCCTCCTACATACTGCCTAGTCTACAACCTAGAAACATCTCTCTATCCTGCTATTATCACTAATGGAGAATTTTGTTTTAGGCTCCACATATGAAGTATTTCTCTCTTTTAAGGTTAATTTTTCATACCATAATGTCCTTCAGGTTGGCTCAAGTTGACCATAAGTCTCAGTATCACCCTTTCTTTTTCTGAGACAGTGTCTTGCTATGTAGCCTAGGTTGACCTACAATTCCTGATACTCCCGTTCAGAATCCTGGATACTGGGGTGACAGGTTTGTACCTCCTGAATTATAAGGCCTAACTACATTCTTCTTCAACAGACATGTGGATGTATGGTAGATACATTATTAAAGGATTAGGTTTTGATTCATTTTGAAATACTTCCATTTTTCTCTGCAGTTGTCCTAGCTCAACATCATCAAAAAGATCCTTATAATTGGGTGTGGAAATGCTCACAAGAGCCCTGACTACTAATCACAAGGCAGTGCCTTTGTGTAGCCTGTAACCTGGTTCCCTCTTCAACTTGTATTTCTGCCCTGCCATTCACATCCTCTTGAGGGGACAGAGTTTCCTTCAAGGGACAAGGGATGATCTGTACTGTCATGTGAACTAGAGACTGAGAGGCTTCCAAAATGACAGAAGTCCTGGCCCCCTACAACCAAACCGCTGTCGGAAGAAACTAAAAGAGCAGCTCAAGTCTCTTCCTGTGGAATCACAGCCAGCATGGGCCATCTAGCAGGGTCTGGTTTTGGTTTTGTAAGGGGTCCTGTACTGTGCTGTATCAGTTCACCCCTTGATGCACGCTGGTTAACTCCATAGCCTGGTTGTCAGGAATAGGTCTCAGATACATGGGGCAGTACAGAGGTCTCTTTGGCATCCTGACCTCCTTTCCTTTGTTATGTCCAGAATGTTGGGATGACTGGATCACAGGGCAGACATGGTTTCACATTTTGAGAAATCTCCACACTGTGTCTCATGATGATTGTATCAATGTGTGCTCTGCCAACAATGTCCAAGGGTGTGTAATTCACACATAGGCAAATATTTTTTTCTTTTGATAATATCCAGACTAGTTCATATGGTGACATTTTTGACAACTCATTTATCAATGGTTGGCCATTCTTCCTGGATGAATGGATTTAATTCACAAAGTTCTAACCTATGTCTCTACCTTGGTGAGTTTCCTCTACTTTTCTAATAGCAATTTCAGCGTAATCAGGTCTTACATGAAGGTAGTTGGTCCATTTTGAGTTGATTTTTATGCAGGCAGAGAGATAAAGATCTAGTTCACTCTTCCATATCAAATGCCCAGTTGTTTCTAGCACCATTTGAGGTCTACATAGAAAGTTGCAGACCAGTCTGTGCTAAATAGGGAGGCTATATCTATAAATAGATAGATGATAGATGATAGATAGATAGATAGATAGATGGGTAGATGGGTAGATGGGTAGATAAATAGGTAGATAGATAGATAGATAGATAGATAGATAGATAGATGGATAGATAGATAGATAGATGTGTAGATAGGTAGATAAATAGGTAGATAGATAGATAGATAGATAGATAGATAGATAGATAGATAGATGAAAGAAAATTCCAAAGGTAGATATAGGAATTTTCCCAGGGGCTTGCCCAGAGACGATTCCTCCCAGAGTCAAGGGGAAGACACTATGTCCAGCATGGGGTTATCTGAAGAAAAAGAATCTATTTACATGATGATCTTTTGTCCATTTACTTTATTTCTCTAAGACAAAATTCTGTCTATACAGCTTCAATTCTGTCCTGAACTCAGCTCCTCTCTGTCCCTTCATTTTCTGTCCTCTCAGTTTTAGTAAGCTCTTAAATTCAATCTCAACTTCATCTTAAGTTTCTCCATCCATGCTAATTTCTTCTCTTTCTACTCTGTTGACCTGACCCAATCCTTATTCTCTACAAAAAAAAAAAAAAAAAAAAAAAAAAAAATCCGCCTATCCGCCTTGTTCCCTTCTCTCCAACCACGAGACTCTCTGACCAGGAATTCTGCCTTCCCTTCACTCCAACCTGGATCAGCAAAAAACTTTTGTTCTGAGTCAAATGCTCTAGAATGGCATTTGGCCAGTATGGGGAAGGAAAGTCTGAGCTTCAGTTGCAGGAAAAAAGGTTAAGCATCTACAGTTTGCCTGTCTCCTGGGCTCTGTAGAGGTGTTACTTAATAGATCAGCAAAAGGACTGAGAAACTTAACTGTTTGCCATGTGGCCTAGTAGTATATGAGCACACAAGATTTTCATAGCAGAAGAAGACAGCTGGTATATATTAAAGGCTGAATAACACCAAATATTCCCTGATAAATGGCATGCCTCTAGAAAAATACCTTGATATTTCTATGTATAGCTTTATTATATACAGCTGAATCTCTATAATATATTCTTGTGTCTCACAGCAGGTAGATACCTAGGATTCACTTCGAATTTGTCTGTTCTCTTCCCAATTATCTATTAACTAATCAACAGTAAAGATTCATGAAGATTTCTAGTCCCTCCCCATCACCAACCTCATAGTCTGAAGGTAGATTTTTCTTTCGATAAAGAAACAAAAAAAGTGAACATCTTGTTTGTAAATGGGTATCTAGTAGCTAGTGGTAAACTTGAAATGGTAGAATTCTTTAAAGCCTAATTCTAGGTAGCCTTAAGAAAATGTATCTTAATTATTTTTGAACCTGTATTCACCTTATTTTTTTTTTCAAATATCTTAAGTTATATTTTCTTTTTCAGAGCTGCTTCTTATTTGGGGCTACTTTTTTTTTTTTAATTGAGGCGTAATTCATAAAAGGGTATATTGTTTTGATGAGACTTTTTACAACTGTGGCTGGATGTCTTTCTTTAGTCTTCCAAGAAGGGCCATTTTACTTTTTTAGAGTTACTTTTTAAAGTCATGAGATCAACAACTTGGACTACTATGCATGTAAGTGCTAATGCAAATTAAAGCCCAAGTTGACCTCCAGCAGCAGTTCATTCTATGTTGACAGTGAGAGAACACTTTGCCTGTTAGGATACCGTTACTCGTGGACTGAAATGCTGAAGAAACCCCTCCCCCTATTTTGTTTTTTGTAAAAATCAAGGTATATTCTAGGGTTTCCTGGTTGACCTCAACAGATAAACTGAGATGATAGTTTTAGTTCAGAATTGATCTGAATGTAGATTTACAGTCTACGTGTACAGCTGGCTAAGTGAGATCGCTTTCACAGTTCTGCATGTATCCCATCGGCTCCCCATTAGTCACTGAACTCTTAAAACTGGTATTGTAACATTACCACAATTTTTGCGCCAATATTATAAACTTTACAGTGCAATATGTGTTCCTTTTCTGAGGCAAACCAAAGGTATATTTCTCAAGGTTCTGCTTCTATCAGCGGCGTTGATGGAGGATTTTTTATACATTTGTAATAGATAGAAATAAACCAGAAAAAAAAAGAAGAAGAAAAAAAAGTGGTGGAGGAAAAGGTGAACACTGCAAGAATACTCAAAAGGGCTGAGAGTTGCAAACGCCAAGAATGGCTTTGCATAGTAAATGGAATAGAACAGCTCTGAACTATAGCTTACTTTTCCTGGTTTGGTCTGACAGAATGATTGAATGCTTTTGTACAAAAATCAGAGCCTTAAAAACAAGGATTTGGTGAGATTGTAAAATGGTGTGC
Source organism: Peromyscus leucopus (assembly GCF_004664715.2). Taxonomy (NCBI): domain Eukaryota; kingdom Metazoa; phylum Chordata; class Mammalia; order Rodentia; family Cricetidae; genus Peromyscus; species Peromyscus leucopus. The sequence goes on along the minus strand of NW_023504752.1, from coordinate 2,127 downwards.
CACTTTGGCAAAACAGTTTGGTGGTTGGTCAAAATGCAAAACATTGTTACTCTGTTACTCAACAATTCTACCCTTAGGAATATATCCTCAAACTACTGAAAATGTGCACCTATGAAACATGTACATGAAGGTTTACAGCAGTGTGTTGCTAATAGTAAAAAAGTTAAAACAACTCAAATAGCTATCAAATACTGGAGAGAAATAAAATGTGGCTTATTCATACAATAGAATATTATTAAGACATAAAAATGAATGAGAAACTGACAGATTAAATGACTTTGGTGAACCTTCATAATTTCATTTGTAGATCTTTCCATTTCTAATTTATAAATACATTTGGGGTTATAAATTATAAATGTACTGCCTCCTGTCAACATTGTATACTTCTATTTGATGATTTCTGTGTCAAACATTATATGGAAATGTTTCCAAGTATTTTCTGTATTAACTGTGAATGAATAGAACAAAATAAATTGCCTATGATGGAAAAATAAAAAAAATAAAAAAAGATTCATGAAGATGCTGAAACAGGAGATAGGTCAGTTTCTTAGTTCCCAAAATGTACAGTGGATAAATATGAGCACTGTTTAAGGAGTAATTAGTGCTTTGTACAGCATTTGTCTACAAAAGACCTGGGGGAAACACGAGAAAGTCTGTACACAGAAACAGCTGTCTATCACCTTCTGACACTAGAAAACTTAAGAATGACATTTAATTGATACTGTTGGATCTTTGTGTACTTGATAGAATTTGGTCTATCTTAACCTCAGATTTAGGTGAAGGCTAAGAGGACTATAAGACAGAAATTAGCATTCTATCCACAGTTATAAAAATCCAGAGAGTGTGGGGTCAGAAATATTGGTTAAGAGTACCTCTTGCTATTGAAGAGGATGGATGTCCAATTCCTGGCACCCACACAAGGTGACACACAAACAACTGGTGTAATTTCAGCTCCATGTGTTCAACACTTCTAGTCTCCATAGGAGCCTTCATTCACATGTATACACCCACTGAGACACAAATGTAAGTGTAAGGGATGGAGTAGTAAAACCTTGAACCAGGCCACTCCATGGGTGGAGTTGAAGGAAGGATTATTAGGGGAGTTCAAAGCTGGCATGGTTACTTCTTGGGGCAAAGGGAAGCAAAAACCATTTGGAGAAGTCCAAAGCTGCCATGACTACCCTTGGGAGGCAGAGGACAGCAGAATGGTAAGGAAAGCCATGCCTATTTTAAAGAAGTGGGAAGTATGCAGGCCAGAAGATCCTGGTAAGGAAGATTGAGAGCCATAAGAGACCAGCAGCCAGCCTGGAACTTTGATGTGTTATGGGTATGTGCTAATAGGGACCAAGATGCCTCATTTGCTGAGGTAGGGAGAGATAAGAAAGTGTAAGCTCTTCTTAGCAGACAGAAACCCATTTCACAGATTTCTGAGGAGTACTGGGTGTATACATCAGTAATCTTCTGTTGAATCTATCAAGAGTCTGGTTTGACCTGAACCCAGACTGTTATTTAGGACATTGTCAATGGCACTGCAATTGGAGGGGATTGGGACATAACATTCCAACATTTTGCTGATGATAGGGGCTGATTGTGGTTATCATCTGACTTCTTTAAGCTGAATTTTTGGGGGAGTAGGTCAGTCAAAAGTTGAGGGTGAAGAAACAGTCAGGTAGGTAATAGTAGAAAACCCAGGGAAATTTTGTCACAAGTGTCTGTGTAATTTTGCCAGTTTTTTTTTTTTTTCTGGAAAAGTCCTGCAGAGATAGAGAGTAATCATGATTATGTGGCACAAAGAGACTCCACCTGGACCAGCTTCAAATGTGGCCACACTGACACCTAGGCAGAGAACTGCCACACACTTCACCTGCCTCCAGGCCCTTCTCAAACTGTAAACAAACAACACTGGAGGGTTGACTACCCCACTCTGCCTTGCCAAGGTAGGTCAGGTCCTAAGGCTTTAGTGGAATCTCTGGATCCAAGGAGAAAAGAGACTCAAGGAGACAGGCAAAGGGAGGGTAGGAGGAGTCAGGGGCCTAAGAGAGACCCAAAGGAGAGTACTGCAAAGGAGTCAGCCCCTGGAAGATGTAGTTTGTGAGTCAGCTCCTGTAAGTCTTGAATCCTGTCTTT